>NW_026057581.1:27162395-27300597 GCF_023721935.1 Panthera uncia
TATTTTTTTAAAGAAGTTTATTTATTTATTTTGGGAGAGGGAGAGGGAGAAAGGGAGAGAGAGAGAGAGAGAGAATGAGAATGAACATGTGTGTGCATGCATGCACAAGCGGGGCTGGAGCAGAGAGAGGGAGAGATGTGGGACTCCATCTCATTACTGTGAGATCATGACCTGAGCTGAAATCAAGAGTCAGACACTTAACTGACTGATGCCCTGATCAGGTGCCCTGATAATTTTTGTTCTTTAGGGCATAGTATCAGAGCATTCTATAATGCAGCTTAAATTAATCATTTATAGTAGCTTTGAAATTACCTTCTGCTTGGGTAGCTGTGGGGATGGTCTCCTTGACAAGGTATTTCACTAAATAGGTAAAGTCAAGTTGGACCAGTTCCACCATTTTGAAGCCCCAAATGCTTTAAAGATCTGTAAATTCTGAGATGATTTCTAAACCACTCTGCTTAGGAATAGTTTCCATGGTTCAATTTGAGGTCTGGGATCAGCTCTGTTTGTCTGTGATGCCTTACCCCATGCTCACACAATATTAGAAAAGCTATCTCTTTGCAGCCATTTAAAGGGTAAAGGCATAGCCTGATGGCAGCTTTCCCATGTCCTCTCCATTCTCTGGAAGCTGGCTACGGTTCCCACCAAAGGAATATTATGGATCATTTCCCTTTAGTTAGGAAAAATCTGAGAAGCAAATAAGTATGTCCATATTGGCCCTCAAGAGAAGAAGGCTCTAATTCAGATCTTGGATGCATCTACTACTTTTCCCTCACCAGTGCTATAAGCAGGTATGGCTTGACTAGTTCAAACTTTCACCATGTATTTCATTTGCTTTCCCATTAGAAAAGCAGATAAGAGCTAGTTGAAGATGCTTCTAAGTAATGCATGTTGAAACTCAACATCTGTACTAGTTGTGGTGATAACTGAAAGGAGAAATAATTTCTCAATTCAAACCCAGGGTTTGACACAATTCTCTGCCCCAGCATACACATAAAGGTCTGTAAAACACCTCAGGAGTCAGACCACAGAGAGGAGGAAACATTTCAAAGAGTAGTATGGGCATGACCTGTCCACTTAGCCTGAACTGAGATGATGACTCTTAGCTAGGTGCCATTGGTTTACTCTTGGGCTTTTAAAGTCAGTTTGGATCACTTCCCTTGCAGCTGTGGCAGACACAAGGTCCACCTGCAGTGCCTACCAGCAATGAATTACTAGGAGCACCTAAAAATGGCAAATTTGCTTAAACCATCTTCAGTAAACCAGACTACATTTAAATATTTTTTATCTTATGGCTAAAAACAATAGTGCCTACAGAGCCATTATACCCTGCTTTGGATCTTAATCAACCAACCAACCAACCAACCAATATAACCTTTAACTTCTGATTCCAATTTCTGACTACAGACTCAAAGTCCCCTCACCCAAGGAGCCTGCAATTTGTCCAATTCCCTTGGGCTAGACATCCTCTGCCATTACCACCATGATGCTCAGATTTCCTGAAGGTCTGCCAGCTACATGCTGTGCTGTCCTAACCTGGAACCAAAAACATATTTCCTTCTGAGGATACTTACTTTGGTTGTATCTTCCAAATTAAGCTGCTCTTCCCTTTTAAACTCCTTAGTAAAATTGGGCCCCTATTAAAAGCTTTCCAGAGTTTGCTCCTATGTCACTTGTTCTCCTGCCTTCTAGTGCTAGCATCTAGCACAACCATGCACAAGAATTTCTTGTTAAGGGTTGATGGCCAAAGAACTGCAGAACTGCATTATATCTGCACCAGAGCTCTTTTCTCTCTAACCCCTCTGTGCTCTGGGGTGCCCCTAAAGAGTACCTCAAGGACTGTACTCAAAAAAGTTGAGACTAACTAGCACCCATCAAGGGGTGTGAATTTAGGAATAATAATCAAGATTCATCTACCTCACCTGACACGTGACTGATGGGAGCATGTGTTTATATGTTTTCAATGTTATTAACACCACATAAAAGTCAGACGCTTCCATGCTCCCAGGATTCTGTTCATTCTCTAGCCTCCTATTCATCCTGTTGAAGCATTTTCTTGCATGGTTTTATTCAATCTCAATGGCTTAGCTACAAGTCTACAATGATGATGCTAAACCTTCATCTCCAGCCTAGATCTCTCTCCTGAGCCCTGGACATATATTTCTATTCATTTGGGAATATCACATGAGCATTTCACCCAGAACTTATCTTGCTGCTTCTTCAATTCCAGCTCTGCCTCCCCAAATGCTCACATCCATCCATTGGTGGTACATCTGTCTTTTAGCCCATCATGCTGTGGCCTCAGACATCCCTGGCTTCTCCCTTGCTTCACTCCCCATATCTAATTATAAACAATTCTTAGAAATGGCTTTCTGTATTATGAAGCCGTTTTATGAAGTACCTACAAGTTCATGGCTGTTAAAATTTCTTGACAGATTGTTCCTTTGTTTCATTTATATAGTTCCTCCTTAATCCAATTTTATTCTTTTGCTTTCAATTCTATTTTGTCTGATAAAAATATTCCTATGCCACATTTCTTTTGGTTCATTTATGCTGAAAAATCTTTGCTCATCCTTTGATTTTTAACCTTGCTGTGTCACGTTGTGGAAATGACTCTTCCACTTCTACAGAAAAATCCACTCTCAGCATCCCAGTTCAAACCGTCACCATTTCTGACCAGGATTATTGTAAGAGCTTCCTAAAGTTTCCTTGATATCCATTACCCTCATTCATCCCATTCCCTAGTCAATACCCTGGAAAAGGAACCTGAATGTGTCACCTGACTTGGTTCATAAATCTTTGCTGAGTCTCTGCTTCACAGATAAAGCTCAGACTCCTCAACTTGACAAATAAAAACTTTCCAATCTGCTCTGAGCCTGTCTCTGCAGCCTGGCCACTCTGCCCTGATGAGCCTTTCACAAGTCACAGAACATGCCTTGCCTTTGCACATCTGGTGCCTCTGCATGCCTAGAGAAATCTCATTCCCCCACCCTGTCTGTGTTCACCATCAGTACCTAAAAAACTTTTGTTATCTCTTGAGACCACACCAAATTGTCAACTCCTTGGCAAATCATGGCTGACCTGGCTGGGTTAGCCATTTTCACAAGTGCCCCAGAGCCCCTCACCTCTGTTATGCATTCACAACTTTGCACTGTTACAAGGATTTCTGTGCCTGTCTCTTCTTAATGCTGGGCCCCATCTTACTTCTTTGTATTTTATCCCCAATCCTTGTTACAAGGTAAGTAAACATCTGCTGAATCTGAAGGAATAACTCCTAATTTAGCCAAAAGGAGAACTGAGTATGGCCCCACCCTTACCCCACCATGTTGACCACCTTCTCCACTCTATAATCAGCCAATCTCCACACATCTCTTATGGCTCCAGGGCTTATTTCCCCCTTCCTGACCAGTCCGGAAGGGCTGCGAAGGGCTGCTCCTAGTCGAGACATACCTCCCCACTGAACCAAACCATACTGGTTCTACAAGGTTGCCTCAACACCCCTCTTTACAAAGTCTTCCCCAAACTTCCCAGCCCATGAGTCTGAATATTTTGCATAAATAGACAGAATTTCTACCATGTGCTTCAGCATTTATAGGCAATTTATGTAGTTGTATCAATGCATACTATCACTCCAGCTGAAGCACACAGGGGAGACCACAAGTTACATACTTCTCCTGAGACCATGGTTTGGAGATATTGACAGATCAATGGGATATATTCCCCATTGAAGAAAAGGAGGGATGCAAACAAGGCAAACCCACTTCAGAAACACTCAACACACAGTGTGCTCAGTACTTGAACACACAGGGGAGTCAGGACAGGAAAGACAAAAAAGGGCACTCAGCAAGAAATACTAAAAAAACTGGGACTTGATTTAGAGAAAAGTTTAGGAAGAGTGCTTTGTAAAAGTCTTCAGTTATGTGGAGAGGCTGCACAATAAATATGAGTACTAAAGAGAAGGTTCACATCTGAAATGCAGGGTGCTCTAGAAAGCCAGAGAAAAGAAAGGTTAACATAGATCTGTTTCACTTAAAGACAAAAAAGCACCATTTCCTCTCTAGAAGAAATAAAGATTTCAAGCCCCTTTTAGTCCATTCATGCTGGAATTCTGGTTTTATAACTCCATTTGCAAGTGAGCTTGTCACAGAGGGGTCAGCAGCCAGATGGAACTTTCTTACGCAGTTGACTGCCCACACACACGGAACTCAGATACAGCTTGATTCAAGAAAGAGCGATTACTAGACAGTTTTCGATACCTACCATAATCATTTCTATTTGAGTCATTTCTATTTAAGTCTGGGGTTGGCTTCAAACAAATTTACCTCAACACATGAAAGCTGCTGCAAGCCTTTGGTATGGTAGGTGCCACTGATACTTGGGTGGCATCAAAGACTTTCCTAGAGAGGTGAAAACAATGGGGGTTCACTGGAAACAATTGTCAATCTGAAAACCATGGTCAAACAATGATTTGTTTTCAAAGGCCCAGGACCTCATTAGCAATTTGATAGTGTGAAGGTTCTGCAATGCCAATAAACTAACTAAAATCATCCACATTGGATACACTGGCCAATCTACATAGGAAATCTCACCCAATGCTTCAAGCTGCACTAGGGGATTTGTGAATCTTAAGAAAGGACATAAATTCATTTAACTGAAACAATCAAATAGAAGTTAATTGATACCAAAAATAAAATCTAGACAGTTGAAAGGTTTGTCTCGGGCTACCTTCTCCCTTTCAAGATTAAGATAACTGAAATGAATGGTTTATATCCCCTGATCATGGACAACAAGGATGTAATGTGTCTGATGTCCAACATGCACACATGAATCCATAGGGAACACTTTTACCACAGAACCCATTCTGGCCAAGCCTCAATATCCACTTGTCACTACTACAGAGACCAGGGGTATGGCCACCCACCTGCCTACCTCCCTTCCCTACCTTTCTTCATTCAAAAAGAAACTATGAAGAGACTCCCACTGTGAAAAAAATAAAACTAGACACAAAAGTGAAATTCATCCTTCCTACCCTCTTTTCCCATCCTACCCCACTTACCATTCTGAAGAATCTGGCATGGTCCTTCCAAACCCTTACCTGTACATTTACATGCATATAAATGTACACACAGAAATATATAATTGATATTTAATTTTATATAAATGGGATTATATTGTAGATATTATTTTACAACTTGCTTATTTTTCTTAACAATTAACTTTTTCCTGTGTATACCTATAAACCTTTCTCTTTTTGAATTGCTGCAGAGTATTTCTTAACATGGTTGTATCATAATTGATTACTACCCTTCTGCTGAATGTGTGGGTTGGCTCCAATTTTTTGCCATTACAAACAGAGCTGCAGTGAACATCATTGCCCATACCTCTGTGAGTACAAGATAAAACATGTGGCTTTCATTAATTACCTATCCTCCTAGGGGAAATGTGTCCTATAGCTCCTGTGACTTGAAGGTCATGGGCAGGGTGGGCCCTTGGGTCCTGAAAGCTGAGGACCAACATGGATACCAGGTAGAAAGGCAGAGCTGGGGGTGACACCCTGCAAGTGTGCTTATGTGGCTGCCAAAGGAAGACCACAGGATCTTTCTCATGAGCCAGAACACAAGCCCCTATGCTTGAATGTTCTCTCAGCTTTTCATGATCTGGCTATTAAGTCCTTGAAGTCTGAGACAATGCCTCAACCAACTCTGCCTGTACTTCAAGCATACTGCCTTGGGTATGGCAAACCTTCTAATTGATCATTCACTGTCTGTGTCTTAAAATGTACTTTCCTCCTTGTAAGACAAAGCTTCTAATTCAAACCAAAGGTGGCTAAAGGATCCTTAAGAGATCAATCAGAACATCATAGAAGTATCACAGGGAATTCTTGGTTATAATAACTTAGCAAAAGAGAATTCTGAACTAGAGTCCATAAGAACTCCACAAAACAGTACATCAAGTTTTGCTATCACTTACTGACAAGTGAGGAACACAACAAACAAACCACATAAATGAGGCTACACTGTATTAAACAGATCCTCTGGCTTCACTTATAACTCATGGTTAATAAATCATTCTTGGCACAGCTCTTCTTTCACACCTCTCAATGAACTACAAATGGTCAAAGACCTGATTTCCCACTTTGGAATGGAGTTGAAAATGCATGTGGCTCTCAGTTCATCAGTAAGTGTCTGCAGAGGGACTCCTGTGTACCAGACCCAGGTTGAGTACTGGAGACCCCAAAGAAATCTCAGTGTAGTACTTGCCTGCAGTAGGCCTGAAGCCAGTTGAGGAGCCTGGACACAGTAAAGAGTTAGATATCAAACAGAGATTAAATAGCCATTTGATAGACTACAGAGGCTGTCACAGAGTGTATACAATTCACAACCCAGCTCAGAGTACAAACTACAAATACTACAGAAAAAAGGGAAGAAGTCCTGAGGTTGGAGGAAACTGGGAGTGTCCTTCTCAGAAGGAGAGCTGGGGCCAAGCTGTGAGGAAGGGTAGGGCTTGAGCAGGCAATAGGGTAGAAGAAAGAAGAGCATATAGAAGTTTCTTAAACTTTAAATGCCACTTAACACCTTGTTTCTGGTTTGATTTACACTTGGGAAACCAACTTAACTTTTGAGGTAGTGAAATGAGGAGGGTCACCAGACAGACATGTAGCAGACAACCAAAGTACATCAAGGAGCCCCTCAGTCTGCCAACACCACTGTCCAAGTAGACTGAATATCTCACCTTGGTGAGAGTTTCCTCAAAATAAGTGGGTAATGAAGACAGCAGTACAGAGATATAGATAACAATAAGTATCAGAACCAGAAGATGTGGCCAACTATAAACAAAACTAACAAAATGAAATTGTGAGCATGGGCACCTCAAAATATGTCTTTAGTGTTAAAGGAAATATAAAACAGAACCACCAAGAATAAATGTCTTTTATGAAAACATCTTATTCTTAAAAAAAAAAAAACTTAAGTGGTTCAAAGTATAAAAGCCAAAACTTAAAATGGAAAGAATACATATCCATGCTGAACTCAAGCTCAAAAAACCTACCTGGTATACATAAAATACCCTGGTTTGACTATCTGCATATAAACTACTGGTTTTTTTTCTAGTAATCCTAAAATATAAATAATTTAAAAATTAAAAGTATTTGGAGGATTAGTTCAGCAAAGGAATGAGAATACTTTTTAAAGCATTTTTGTTAATAGCAAAAAATAGTTTTGTTTCCTGCAGGTGCTCTGGTTAAGTACACAGAATGAAAAATGAAACAACCTCTGAAATTTTTACATTAGAAAGATAGAGTTCTGTTTCTTTTTTCAGGGGAAGGGAGAAATCTTTCATTGCTCAATATTACTTCCTTAGCACCTACAAACAATATGGGGTTCCTGATATGAAAAAAACACCATCTTTGTGACAGGAGTTTTCACTACCCCTCAAATCTAGAGCAATCAGTAGACACTGAAGACACAGCTCACTGATAAGGAAACACTCCAGAAAAAGCAATCAACTCCCCAACCAAGTCCTACACATAGAAATAGACAAAGGGGTTTTTCCGCCTTCAATATTTAAATTACAGGTCTGGACTTAACTTCTGTTTGAAATTAATGAATGTGGCAATGATTTTCCCCCTGGCCCTGCCACTTGCTAACAGGTGATGTGAGCAAGTCACCAGGTCTGATTATGCTATGAAGGAACCAGAACACTGCCATCCGCCTTGCTGGGCTCTCAGTCTTTTTGGAGGATTGAAAGAGATTGGTATGACTGTCATGGAATCAGAGCTCTACCAAAAGTCATGTCTTGGGACTACCAGCTTCCTCCTGGCTGGAATGCAACAGACCAGATTTTTCAAATTCTTATCATCTCCAAAAACCCAGTCAAATGCCTGGTCAACTGCAAATGTCTCCAGATTCATGTGGCAGAGGAAAAACCTTGTTCTCTGATCTTCATTGGCCTCTGTTCCTACTTGATTCCTAGTACTAAGGGCCTACCCTGAGCCAGAGCTCTTCCTGCACTGGACTTAATTATTACTGGTATTTATAAAATACCCATAATATATATCTTGTTTACACTCTAAGGGCTTCATTGGGGAAAATACTGGGATTAATTCCTTCTGTTATCTCCAGCATCTGTCCCAGGGCCTGGCACGTAGCAGGAGTTGAATCAATCAGTCAATCAATCAATCACTCCCTGCCTTCAAAGGCAAGAACGGTTTGGAAAAGAAACTCAACAGTGTGAGGACAGCATTCACAACAAATAAAACAAACAAAAAAAAATATTGCCAATTAAAAGTAATGAAGAATAGAACTCTGTGCTGGTGGCAGTATTGGAAAACAGGAACTTTCATACATTGCCAGCAAAGGCACAAATGGTATAACCCTTTCCAAAGCATATGTGGCAATATCTACTAATATTGCTTGCAGATTCAGAAGCATCAGTCCTGCAAGGAGAGGACCAAGGCAGTAAGGCACTCTGGGGAAATCTCTGGCTTGGGAAAGAAGATCCAGGTTCCTATTAAGCTACACAGATCAACTATGGGATTGTGGGCAAGTCCCTTCATGTCTCTGAACTTTAGCTTCTTTGTCTACACAATGTAGAATCAAAGTAAGTGATCTCTGGGACCCTGTTCATCTGGGATTCCTATGTCAAACACAGAAAAAGTAGGCATAGAAATGGAGTCAGAGCTCTTCAGAATTGTAGATGTTAATTTAGGGCTGACTCAAGTGAATATATAGGCCCCCAAGTTTCTACTATTTCTTAGAATCATCATCCCAGAAAATCTACTCCTCAGATACTCTTCTGGAGAAAAAGAAATTGGGGCTTTGGACCTCTTTATCTTGGCTGACCACCTTGCCTCATGATTCAAAAGATAAATAAACCTTGTCTCATCCACTGAAGAAGCACCAAAGACCACCTGGCTTTACTAGATGACCAGAGGTGAGGTGAGGCCCAGCCCCTCCACCCTGAGAACAGCACCTTTTATTCTTTCATTTCTTTTCTGCCTTTGGATTGTTAGAAAGAGTACAACACCCTAACATTATATTGGGAAACCCTTCTAAAAAGTACCTAAATAATAGAGAATCACATCCAATTTAACTGAAATCAACCAAATCACAAGTTCCTTAAAAGTCCTTCCTAAAGTAAAATCAATAAATGCATAACTAAAGATGTCTTTAGCATATTCATGAGGCTTTTCATGGCAGATGCACCAGAATGGTCACTGGTCAGGTGTTACAACAGGTTACAAATCATTATGACCACGGAAGATGTAACAAGCACAAAAACTATGCAATTTTCCATCCTACCAATATTAGGTTCTCACAACAATCTATATTAAGGCAGCCCCATTTGGTAATAAGATCGGGTTTAGCACCCTTTCCCTGATCACAGTCACCTTAGCTTACTAGCTGTGTAAGTATCCCTCTGAACAAGTGCTCACCCAGAAAGCTCACCCTGGACTCTAATGGCCAGCAGACCCCTTTCCTGAGTCCTCCTTAATCTAAATGTCCATGACTCTATTCAGCAGAAAATAGTGCCATGGGATGTTATTAGATAGTGTGTTACATAAGCAGCACACACACACACACACACACACACACACACACACACACAAACTGGTTCCCTGTTTAGAAAGATTGATAAGTGTGTATCTTCAATGCAGAACTTGAGAGCTTTTAATAAATATGTGGATCTTCCAGAGGAGCCAATAGTGTGCTAAATTCCCTAAACTTCTTTATTTTTTGCAAAGTATCACATCCCAGGGCTATTGTTCAACAATCTACCCTTTTAGAATCTTCACAAAGCCCTTGACCTATGAGCTCTGTACTAGAAACCATATTGCACAATATGACTACCCTCTTTCACCTAGCTTCCATTACAATAAGAGCGTACGTAAAGATTATAAAAGCCTTTGATATTTGATGCTAAGCACCCATTGCTTTTAAACCCATTCAAATATTTGTTGGAAATGAACAAAAGAAGTATTTACAGTGTAGTGGCTACATGGCAGCAGGGCTTGGAAACTCCTGCATGGAATTAGTAGCACTGAAACCCTTCCGATTTTCAATAATAACAACCTTGCCACTCCCAGACCAGCTCCAGACTAGTGTTGCCCAGAGTAAGTTAGAGGCCATTCAATAAACATGCATGGCTTTGAAGATTTCAGATCACGAAGGAGGTCCCAGCTATCTCGTCTCCTATGCCTTATCCCTTCACCTTATATTAGGGCTTCTTACCAGTTTGGGGTTCAACTTATTGCAGTTGCTTGGCTCTGCACACAACCTGCCCTCTCACTTTCATCCCTGCTCTACTTCTCTCCAGTGATCAAGGCTAGCATAACACAGAGCTGCTGAAGAATAAAATCCATCCCTCAATCTACCAACTCCAAACAATTTCCCTGATTCATCTCAGGCTGGGTAAGATCATGGCTTCTGGAACTGAATTTACAATTTAAGACACAAGAGTCCCTTTATGCACCAGGCAGAGAGCTAAACAAAGTTCTGCAACTTCTGGGACCCTAGTGAATCTCCTGTATCCCAGTAACTTAATGTGAGCACATGAGTTGAAATAACTTTTGGTGACTGAGTTTTCCCACTTGTACAGAGAGACTACTGTTTTAATTTTTTTATAGGAATGTATTTATTAATTACCTGTGAAGTTAAAACTGAACAAAATAAGAGGAGAAACATTAAAGTATATTATGCTATAAAATGATGGTCTAACTCTTAATGAATATTAAATCACAGGAAAGTACTTTTTTTTTTTTTTTGAGTTTGACTGGCATGTCTTTATTTCACCATTTTTTAAAGGCAACTTTGGAAAGTACTTATTATCAAGCTGAGGTAAATAACAGCATTCAAAGACTACAACAGGATGTTGCTAAATACAAGCCACCTCTAAAGAAAAGGCACAGAATTTCTCTTTTTTTTTTTTCCCAAGGCAGTCCTTATAGACTGAGGTAAGGGAATGAAAAAGAATACTGATGGGGAAACACAGTTTTTCCACAGCTCTGAGGTTTTTACACAAAGAGTGTCTCTTTATATTGGGTTATAATCCAACCTGTTTTACTTTCTAGCCCTTTGTTTCCCACATGTAACGTGGGGGAGATTGGACAAAAAAGGTCCAGAGCTTTTTTATTTCTAATGTGCGGGTCTTGGTTCTGGACAGAAGTTACAATGTGAACAGATTTAAGGGCCGTGTTCATGCATGGCAATGTGTTCCATTATATGGAGTATAAAGTAGTGAGGCAGGCCCGGAGGATGAGAGTGGAAAGAACATCTATGTAATTTATTAAAATAAAGGAAACCTCAAGCCTCATCTTGTGATTTAAGAGGAAGTCAATCATGACCAGTTTGTGTTTAACTTATTATCTTGACCATAGCTTGGCTATATTTTAAATATAAAACTATTGTTGACAGATGAAGAAACAGAGTAGCTATTTTCAAAGGAACTGTTAATCTCCAAAAAATGATGTGCTGTTGTTATTGTTTTCAATAAAATCATGCTGCAACACAAATTATAGCACCTTAACAAAAAACCAGAGCTGAAACAACAGAAGGAAGTATGAACTCACAGATCTGGAGAAGTGAACAGAGGTTTGTTCACCATCAATGGTTCTCTGGTACTATAACATTTAATAGAATTACTTATTACACTATGTTCTCATGTCTTTACACTAACTGAAATCTGGCAGCTCTAATGGATAAGGAAAATAAATTTAAAATAAAAGTATGTTACCTGCTCTTGCATAATGTGAATTTAAATGAAAACAGCTTGAACTAGGATTATTTCTTCCAGAACAAGTAACCCCTCCCCTTCCAATACCCCATCCTAAAATAGAAGAACACCTATGGGTCACAACCACACATGTATTATTTTCTAAAAAAAAAAAAAGGTAACTTGGGCTCTGTCAAGGCTAAAAAATAGAAGTAGATTTTACTCCTGGCCAACAGCTCAAACCATCCATTAGGGTAAAATTGAAGACGTGAAGGTGCTTTTGGAATTAGTGTACAGGCAGACACACCCTGTTTACTCGAAAACCTAAGCCATAACAAGAGCTTCTACACTGATAGTCCCTGTACCAGAAGCCCCGGAAAATCTCCAGTGACAATTTATCTTCCATTGTCTTTTGTCCTTAAATGTAAATGGTAGATAATTGAGCTCAAATGGGGAAAAAAAAAAAATCAGGAAATGAGCAGGCTGAATTTTTTTGGATTCTAAAGCTAAGGATATTATTGAAAACAAAGTAAACAGGGGCGCCTGGGTGGCTCAGTCAGTTGAGCGTCTGACTTCAGCTCAGGTCATGATCTCACGGTTCGTGAGTTTGAGCCCCACGTCAGGCTCTGTGCTGACAGCTCAGAGTCTGGAGCCTGCTTCAGATTCTGTGTCTCTCTCTCTCTGCCCCTCCCCCGCTTGCTTGCGCACACATGCTCCCTCTCTCAAAAATAAATAAACATTTAAAAAAAATTTTTTTTAAAGAATGCAAATGAGTTTTAAATGTCTTTAACATCTAGAGGTAAATGCGGCATCAACTTATTCTTTGGTACTTAGCGAAGAAAGCCAAGCTAGCAATGTAGCAGGAGTATAATCAGAAAAAGAATACATTCTTCTGCCATGCCACAGACAGGGCATAGACAGAAATATGGCCTGGAAACAAAATTAATATGCCCACAGGTACACAACATGAATAGGGGCACATTGAGTCAGAGAGAAGGTAGTTGCCTTCACTAATGTCCTATGCACTCCCAGGAAACACAAATAAAGATAAATGCATGTAGCTCTCCCTTACCTCCAACATAGGCCTGGCACTATCGTGGACAGACAGAATATGTGTCACCTTGTTCTTGCTCAATTGCTCTGCATCTCTGGCATCTGTCATAGAAGAAAGAACATGAGCATTTTATTCTTCTCTGCAAATGAATTAATCCTAAAGTTTAGCCAGGAAAAAATACAATATGACCTGCATATTTCTTTCTTGAAACTTCATAATTGGCCATACCCAATCTAGAATAATCTATATCTAGGAAAATTTAGGACTATTGCTTTAATGTATTTTGCAGATAACTAAATTTATTTGTGATTGGCAGATTTTTTTTGATACAAAGTGGTCACCTAAAACTTGAAATATATTTAGATTTATGTAGATTTATATTTATATTTAGAATCATGTAATCATGATTGTTGCTGTTTAAGGGAAGTGAAACTATGAGGTCATTTCATAGTTGCCATTTGTTAAATTGTAGACCCTCAGGTTAGTCTTATATGAAATATTAACTATAAAGTTGTTTAATATGTATTAATATTAAAAAATTACCTCTTAATAATTAATAATCTAAGTTACAATCAAATACAAAAGAGCCACTTGCTATGTAACATATAGGAATCTGCTAGGGATGACTTTACCCTGATGTTAAAGGCAGGGATGGGTTTAAATGCAGATAAGACTGTGTTTTACACCTACAATTCACTTCAGGGCCAAAGTAAAAATGGAACATTTTCTGGAAATCTCAAACAGAATTGTCCATAAGTTACCAGTTGGTTATTAAATTATTTGCGTATGAAACTAGTGAAACACCAAATTACATTCTCTTCTAATGCTCCTGTCTAATACTGTACAAGAAAGACTGAATGAATATCCTCAAGTTGGAACCCTTCTGCTAACCTACAAAACGGGTCCACCAAGAAACAGCTCCCCCTATGCCCATGTCCTGATCTGGGACAAGCTTTTTTAAATGACACAGGGTAAAATGATAGAAAGTTAAAAAAGACTGAAAGTCAAATGTTTTTCATGTTTCTGGAAAATATTAATGATATGGGAAAATGCTTTGGATATAATGTTAAGCAGACTGTAAATGCAGGTACCAAACAATAAGTAGAATATGAGCTCAATTTATAAAAGCATAATAAAGACAAACACATATATGGAAAAATTGCTACAAGGAATTAGCTCTAATACTGATAATCTTGAAAAGATGGAATTACATGTTTTAATATTTTTTTTATATTTTTTTGGGTTTTTTTGGGGGTTTTTTTTTGGTATACTCAACATAACTGGTTCTGAAAACTTAACATGTCTATGAACTATCTGGGGGGCTTGTTCGGGGCTCCAATTTAGTTCAAGGTCTATGGCAAGGCTGAGGAATCTGCAGTTTTAATAAGCCTTGATGATTATGTAGAGACTGAAACACTTTCATAAACATTTTGCACTTTCATAAACATGCACCACTTTATAAAGTCAGACAAGAAATCTTTAAAAGTAATACTAAAATGTTGGTTTTAAGGTTTTCTTCATCAATCAACCATCTCCAATTTCAAATTCAGATTTACACAGCAGCCATCTACACCAAACATAGGGGGATTCAATTCCAAACACCATCCCCCACTCTGCCCCCAACTATCACAAGTTTTGGCATCAGTGAGTTTGAATTAAATAGGAACTAGAATCATTTAAGATCTCACTGGCAGTTAGCTTCCACATTCTCACCAACATGCAATTTTTCTAATCACCACCAGTATGTATGTTTTAGCCAAGTGGTAAAGCAAGATCAAGCTAGAGCTTTGGGTGCTCACAGAAGAGCCCAGACAAGGTGGGACAATACAGGGTGGGACAATACAGAGCAGCTGGTGGAGTGCTTCAAAGCAGCCTCCTGACACTCTAGGGCAGGATCTTCTGGATTCTGATTCTGCCCAGAATTTGAATTTTAAATATTTGTTTAAATATACTTTTTCCTTTTTTAAAAAATAGCTTTCCTTGACATAATTCACATGCTACAAATTCACCCTTTTAAAGTATATGATTCAATGGTTTTTAGTATATTCAGAGTTTTTGAACCATCACTGCAATCTAACTTTTTTTTAGACATTTTTTTAAAGATTATTTCTTTGTTTTGAGAGAGAGTGAATAAGAGCAGGGGAGGGGCAAAGAGGGAGAGAGAGAATCCCAAGCAGGCTCCTCACTGACGACATAGAGACTGATGCAGGGCTCAAACTCATAAGCTGTGAGGTCATGACCTGAGCCCAAATCAAGAGTCGGACACTTAACCAACTAAGCCACCCAGATGCCTCTGCAATCTAACTTTAAAACATTTTCATTACCTCATAAATATACTTTTATAACACAAATTAAAATAAACAAAAAATGTGGTTTGGTAATAAAAGTATGCTGTTTTGAATACAGAGAACCACTTGACACCACATATGAGACAACAGATTGTTGGGCTCTAAAGAAAGGAGAAACAACTCTTAGACAATAATGTTCCTTTTGTTTTGTGCTCCTTTCTGTTTTATTAGAGTGCCGTCTGTACTGATACACCACTCTGGGATTACCTTATTCCATAAGCACATGCTCTAACTATTTGAGAGTACATAAAGTGCCTAACCAATACTTTTGGATGATGACATCGGAACTCTTACTCTTTAGGACTACAAATTATTGATGGTTCTGGATGACTACTTACAGCCATAGGCACTGTGGTAACAAGCTGTGAATGCAGCTGTAAGACATGACCATGGGGTTATCAGCCCACTCACATGCATATGAAGTTTCACACCAGCTCTCCTTGGGCACAAAATCAAAAGAGTGGAACTTAGTCCTTTGCTGCTCAAACCAGAGTCTGTCAAGCAGCAACATGGCATCACCTGGGAACCTGCTGGAAGTGCAGACTCCCAGGCCCACTACCTAACTACATGATCAGAACATGCATCTGAATAAGAACCCCAGAAGACTGTGTGCCCTGTACATATGGAGCTTTGCAGGGCCTCCAGGGAGTGAGCTATGACTTGGTGCCAATGATGTCCCTTCCCCACTGTAGCATGCCATTTTAATGCCATTTCTAAGCCAGAAAACAACTCACAGCCACTTGCAATCACAAATGTAACATTATTAATGCAATAGCATTAATAATGCCAACTGGATGATTACAAGTTAGAATTCCCATGGAAAAAAGTCTAGAAGAATATACACTGACCATGGTTACCCTGGGATGTAGAGTTTGGGGAAGTTTTCACTCTATTTAACATATTTCTATCACATTTGGATTTTTAAAGTTTTTATTTTATTTTGACTGATGAGCCTACATTACTTTTATAATCAGGAAAAGAAAACTTAAAAAACACACTACTCACAAAATTCAACATAAATTACATTAATAAGTAAAACAAATAGTCAATCCTTCATTGGTAAAACAGCTAACTATGTTCTTTTCCTCTCTCTCTCTCAACATCTCCCCTGACCCCTGGACTCTTGCCCACTCTTGCTACCTGCTTCTGTTTACCCCCCTGAGGCTTCATGTGGACTTCAGAAGAAGCAAATGTCATTTTTACATAGTGGGAGCACTGAAATAGAAACACCTACCTGATCTTTCTCCTTTGGTGTTGCACATTCCCTCAGCAGAAGATCCCATCTATCACTGGTAAGACCTTGCTAAGGGAACATGTGGATTCCTGAAAGATGCTGTCTTCAAAAGGTAAAGTGGCAGCCACATGCTTCCTTAAGGAAGGGGAATTAGTGCTCTAGATCTTATACTGATACAGAAGATGAACAGGGGTAACCAGTCCTAAGATGTGAAAAATGCCAGAGTGGCCATGGGAAATAAGCTAGTCCATCAAAGTCAAGCAGAATTGTCTCTAATTGTCTTTGATTTTATTTAAAAATTAACAAAAATATATTGGAAGAAGCACTAGAAAATAACACCATTATCACAAGCACTCTAGAGAAACAGATATTTGGCAGGAAAGAACTTCTTTGATAATGCCTTTCCAATACTCAGAGTACCTGCTACACTGATTTGTGGACTTAAAAGCATGGCCATGCAGGATGAGTGAGCGAAGAGGAGAATGAAGGTCTCTGTTTTAGAAGGGCCCAATTCCCTCTGCTCTGACCCTGATCCCCAAGCCATGTTCTGAGTCATTTCCCAAACAACTTTTGCCTTCCAAGTTGAGATCTGCTCAGTGGTGGGTAAGTGATTCTGATCTGTTTTGTAGTTCTACTTCCCACTGTGAAATTTAATGAATTCTAGAGTTACAAATTATTGTATGTCACAATACCTTCTAGAGTTATAAATTAGCTGTTAGTGAGTTCAACTTTTAAGTGGATACATTTCCAACCTGGGCTGAGGGCCAAAATGGGGCAGTTCCTACCTATTCCCTTCTTTACTAAATGTGGGCTGTAACATTTATTGGTGTTGACCTTGGGCAAGTTTTTCTATGCCTCACTTTTGTCACCTTTAAAGTGGGAAAATGGTTAGAGTACCACCTCAAAGGGCTGCTGGAAATACTAAATGATATGCTTAGAATAGTGTTTGGCTGACATGTAGTAAATGTCATCATTGCCATCATTATTATTATCATTAGGACCAGATTAAGTTTCAAGGCTGCAGTATGGGCTTCAATCTCCATTACCACTGAATGTTTCCAAATACATGCTTATTTCGAAGACATCTGAATTCCAGCTCTTGCTCTACCACCTGATGCTCATCACTCACCATCTGATTCTCTTAGGCTCAGTTAACAGCAGATTACCAAAGATCAGTGTTCACCAGGTCAGCCTTATCTGAACAACTGGGGAACTACCACTGGGAACCATGGCCATTCTCACTGGCAGATGCAGAAGAACAAAGGCTCTGAGACCTCAAGCATGTCTCTATGTACATAACCAGCACACACATAAGGTGTGAGCTTATTTCCCACATTTCTAGAAGTTTGTGGACACCTTCAAACAAGGACATGTCCTCTGTCAGTTCACATCCACTTTGGGATCTGCCAAATTGTGAAGCGGCAGATAACCCTAGCCTCTTGTCCTGGAGCTCCTCGTCAAGCTTCCACTCCTGCCTTCCCTCTTAGCTTCTAGGCAGAGCCAGCTTTCAGCTAAGACACCTCAACTGAGAGAACCTCATCAAAGACCAGACTCCAGAAGCTGGGTTGGTTTGTGGGTTTTTCTCTAGGTAGAAAAATCACCAGGTGTTGGAAAACCATTTGTGATTCATTGCAAAGTTAAAAAAGAAAAAGGAGGAGGTTTCTGGGTGACATGTAAAGGATCACACTGGAAGGAAGGAAGGAAGGAAGGAAGGAAGGAAAGGAAGAGAAGAGAGGCAAAAGAGATGGGGGAGTGAAGGAGGGGAGGAAGGAGCCAGGACAGGAGACCATTCAATGATTGGATTGAAGAGACCACAGCCATTAGAACCAAGACCTGAATAGCAGTGCCAATCCATGCTGTAAAACAATGAAGATCTCTCAGAAAGGCAAAAAAAAAAAAAAAAAAAAAAAATTCCATTAATTTTTCTTTATACATTTTTGTATCGGTTGTTGTGTTACAGTAGGCATGTGTTATTTGTAGTTTAAAAAGAGAAGAAAACGACAAATGAGACATCATGCTAAAGAACCTATGACAGCTGGATTCACTTTCCAGGAGCAGTCATGATCCTTTCACCTTGGTCTTCCACCCTTACTAGCTAACAATGATCAATGCCTACTGTGCACCTACCATGGCATGGGTGCTGTATGAGCTCTATCTCCTTTCCACAACATCCTGAAATAAGTGTGTGGTTCCTATTCCACAGATAGAGAGGGCAAGAACAGCCTGACACTTGCTGACCAGTTATGTGCCAGACACTGAATGGAGTGTATCAGCTGCACTGTCTAGTTCATCCTTATCACAGCCCCCTTGGTGTCCAGGCTGTGTAATGTGTCTTAGGGTAACATCTGGCTCGTGTGTGGTGGGGGGTAACCAGATTCCAAGGCAGACTGCCTCACTGCTTCTCTCCATGGTAGGACCTGCTCCCCTGTTCTGTACTTGCTCCTCTTGACTTTGAACCACTGAGGACCAAAATGTACATTCACGTCAGACTCCCAGCACAGTGGCACTTGCAAAATGTTTATGAAATTAATGAATTAATTCACAGGCAACTGTATGGAGAGCAACACTTCCTTCCAGCCTCTTGTCCATTCACTGTATCATTATTCCTTTGTTTTAGATAAGCCTTACACTTGGTAAGTGTTAAATAAATGTTTGGTGAATTAATGAGTGAATAAAAAACGGCCACATACTAATGTCAGAATAAATGAAGACAATGAAAAAATATCAACCATCTGAACAGGAGAGGTATGGGCTGGTGTAGACATCTCTAATGGGTAAAACCCACAGCAAGAATCCAGGAACTGTGAGGGATTCCCGTGACACTGAATACTTAGAAAATAGGTATAGATTTTAGTACAAAGAGCTTAAATTTTTTTAATGTTTATTTACTTTTGACACAGACAGAGCGTGCGCGTGAGCGTGAATGGGGGAGGGGCAGAGAGAGAGGGAGACAGAATCTGAAGCAGGGTCCAGGCTCCAAGCTGTCAGTGCAGAGCCCGAGGTGGGGCCCAAACTCAGGGACCATGAGATCATGATCTGAGCCGAAGTCTTATGCTCAAACGACTGAGCCACCCAGGCACCCCATAGTACAAAGAGTTTTAAATGTTCCCTGTAATTATGCGCCCATGACCTTCTAGAAGAAAGTAACCTACTATGAATAAGGATAAAAATATCATAAACTGTTGGCAGACATACTTAATTGGGTTGGTATTCGTTACAATTTGTAATTTGTAAACACTTTCACATAGCAATTCTACTTCTAAGAATTTATCCTAAACTCTGTTCTCAAACACAAAGACATTCCCCTCTCTTCATGAAAGTAGTTAATAACTCCCTAAGTAACCCCAAAAGATAGTTGCTTCTTAATGTATTCCAGTACTACCGCCTACCTACCACAAAGTACTTGCTGCTTTTTCAGAACTACAAAGCTTACTAATTTAGGAACTCCAGTACTATTTTTAAAATGTTCTAGTAGCAATTAGCAGCTGTCAGCTCCCTATGCTCAATTCTCTTTGAGGGCAATTAACAGCACTAGGAGCCAAAAGGGGTGGTTGGCAGGAGAAAAGAAGGAAATAAACATTATGCAGAGAATTAAAAAAGAGCAGCATTATGCATTTTCTCATTCAATGTGGTTTCTCCTGAGGCATTTTTATTAATCAGTGGGTACAGAACCTAAAATTTTCTGGGTTGTCCTTATGTGTGTTTTATTGGTTTCTCATATACCACTTTAGCAAGATTTACTTTACAGAGGTAAGTCTTTTTTGATGGTTTTGGTGAGTAAATATAGCATGCTATAGCATTTTTTTTTACTAGTGCAGAATTGTTTGGGGGGAGAAAACCTGATACAGATTCACAGGGAAATAGATATACAGTAATGGGATCTCACAGTTAAGTGATTTGTGGATATAGTCATCATATGGCTATGAAAGATAGGTGTTCCTTTATGCATATTTTCAGTAATTATCTTAATGGTTAATTTCCTATGACATTAAAGTAATTTAAAATATATTGGGGAAAAAAAAGATTGTTTTAACAGTCATTTTGAACTTGAACCCAAATTTAAGCAACAACTTCAAAGCAGACAGGAATGTATTCTGGTTTGCTCCAGGGGGGAGGAACTTCAGAGCCCTCTGAGGAGATTAGGCTCTCTCCAACAGGCAGGCTTGTTTTTGCAAGTTTCCTAGGTCTACTCCATTCTATTAAGTATACATATCTCCAGTGGTAAGGAACCAGTGTCTTCACTTAAACACACTCAGAACATCACATGGAAGGGGAACTAGGCCCCTCCCTGGAAACTAACAAAAGCCTGTTCACCCTTCTACTGCTAAAGAGCATTTTGAGACAGATGAACTAAAAATAAAAAAAGTCAGTAGCTAACAGTGAATCAATACACATAGAACAAGATGCAGAGAAATATGTAAGAAGAAAAGTCAACACAAGAAGAGGATAATCTACCAGAGATAAAATTACCACTTATTTTTCCCAGGTTTCTGAAAATGTATTAACAATAACCAGAAAACAAAAGTGATAAAAGATTATAGATAAGTTACATGGCTGCTAAATGTGCCTTTTAGCCATCTTCTTTTGATAATAATGTTCCAGCAAGCATGCAGAATTAAAATGAAGATCAAAGGTAAGCTGGAACCTATGTGGCCCCATACCACTCTGTCAGCCATTGGTTAAGGGGTTGAGCACAAGTATGAGGTCCCAGCAAGGGGCCTGGACAAAAGTGGTGGCTATGTCCAGATCAGATTTTGTATAAACTGAGTCGACACCTTGACTCAATCATGCTTGAGAAGCTTCAAGCTGATCTTTTAAGAAATAAGCTCACCTTTGGTGGAAGCAGCCCAAAATGTTCATCAATAGATGAAAGGTAATATATATATATATATATATATATATATATATATATATATATATAAATATATACAGACATATACATACACACATATATACATATATGTATACATACATATGTACATATATGTATACATAAAAAATATATACATATGTATACATATATATATTTAAGGCTATATATGTATATGTAGCCTTAAAGAGGAAATAAATTCTGACACATATTACCATATGAATCAACATTATGATCAGTGAAATAAACCAGACACAAAAGGACAAACACTGCAAACACTAAAGCAGTACAATTCAAAGAGACAAAAAGTAGAATGGTGGTTTCTACGGGGCTGAGGGTGGGGGAAATAGTGCCTAATGGGCACAGAGTTTCAGTTTGGGAAGATGAAAAGAGTTCTGGAGACGGATGGTTGCAGAGCAATATGAATGTACTTAATGTCACCTGAAGTCTATACTTAAAAATGGTATAAACGGCACATTTTATATTATGTGTATGTTACCACAATAATAAAAGATAACTCACCTTTGAAGTTGCCAATGTATAGGCCAGGCAGGATCTAGGAGAGAGACACAGATCAAATGTGAGTGTTACAGACTTGAAGCACAGAGGCTGGGCCCTCACCATAGCAGTGGGAGCACAGCCCAGGCCTGTTGCCTCCCATGCCCACTTCCCGGCACCTTCCTATATGGACAGCACAGATGACTGGGCATCCTTGTTTCCAGGGCTCTGGCCCTGCCCACAGCCACTAGAAAGCCTGCTCAAATAGCTTGTGAATAGCTGCATGTTGGTACCCATCAGCTCATGGGACTTTAAAGACCAAGATCCCCCCACAGATCCTCACAGAGAGCCACATGTTCTCCCTCACTTAAGCCCTGCAATGCTCCTTAGCATTCTGAGAGTACAGCCCCAAACCAAAGGGGCCCAAATCCAAGCCATCTACCACTCCTCCCTACCCTTCCCCCTCTACTCCTCCTTTTCTCATAACACCGTAAATACCCCCCCCCCAACTTATCTCATAGCTCCAGAAAACCTCCCTTTGCTGAGATCTTGGTGCATGCTCTTTCCAAGTCTGGAAGCTATACTCCTACTCTCCTCATCCATCAGGTCTCAGCTCTGACTCACACCCTGGGGAGGCCTTTCCTGAGTCCAGAGTCTGGGGTAGGCCCCAGTTTCAGCACCCACAGTCCTTGGTATTCCCCTTATAGTGATGATGTCACAGGGGTATTGCTAGGTGAAGGTCTGTTTCCTCTGCTAGGCTAGAAAGCTCTTTGGACAGCAAACACATCCTCTCACTCACTGCTGTATATCCAGCTCCTGGCCCAGGGCTTGGTTCATGATTACTATTCAATAAAGAATTACTAAATGAATGAATCAACTGTGCATTTAGAAATGCACAGGTTAGGGGCGCCTGGGTGGCTCAGTCGGTTAAGCGGCCGACTTCGGCTCAGGTCACGATCTCGCGGTCCGTGAGTTCGAGCCCCGCGTCGGGCTCTGTGCTGACAGCTCAGAGCCTGGAGCCTGTTTCAGATTCTGTGTCTCCCTCTCTCTCTGCCCCTCCCCTGTTCATGCTCTGTCTCTCTCTGTCTCAAAAATAAATAAACGTTAAAAAGAAAAAATTAAAAAAAAAAAAAAAAGAAATGCACAGGTTAATAAAAGCATATGTTTGCTCCAAAATGTCTACTTCTCCTAAGGCAGTGGTTCTCAAACAAGACAATCCATCAGAATCACCAGAAGGTGTTAAAAATTCAGATTTATGAACAAGCCCCAGCCCCAGCTGCCATATAGAATGATTCAGTAAATCTGAGATAAGAACCAGGGCAGGGTTTTTCACACGCAACTCCCCACTTTGCAAAATACAAAGCTAATTCTTATCTGGCATTACTTTGTATAAAGAGTTCGAAATCCAAATACAGACACTGCTTTTGGAAGCTGACATGATTTTCAAATGCATACAGAATACTGGCCACTGCAGACCCTTGGTGCCCTGGTGACACCCTCCTGTCAGTACTACCACCCCACACCCTAGCTCCATTTGCTCCACCATCCCTCAGCTCCATTTGCTTCACACTCCCTATTTTTATCCACTCCCACCAAGAAAGCTGAAAGCAGCATGTGGTAATATTCTTCACATGCCTGGATTTCTTTGAGCATCTTCCTGACAACCAGTTACCTTGCTAAAAATTGATAGCATCTGTGCAAGTCACTGCAGGCAGAAGGTACTGTGTCACTGTCAAGGCAGCCTGCTGGAACACAGCAATACAGGTCTAGGGTTAGCTTCTGTGCCGGGGTACAGAGGTTGCCAAGCTGAGGGGCCACAGAACATAGCGACCAAATAGGGATACTTGTGAGAAGGAAAAAAGAATTTATTACTATAGCTGACCCTTGAACAATGAAGATATTGGGCATCAACCCCATCCACAAAGTTGAAAATCCATGAATAACTTTTGACTTATCCAAAACTTAACTATTAATTTAGCCTACTTTTGACTGGGAGCCTGACCAATAGCCTATAAATGCATATTTTGCATGTTATACGTATATTAAACTGTATTCTTACAATAAAGTAAGCTAAAGGAAAGAAAATGTTGAGAAAATAATAAAGAAGAGGAAATACATTTACAGTACTGTAAAAAAAAAAAATCCTTGTACAAGTTGACCCTTGTATTTCAAACTTGTGTTGTTCAAGGATTAACAGTACTCCAGGACAATAGGCAAGACCCAGAAGTGAGCAGGGCATGGGGATGTGTGATCACCATGGCTAACTGAGTTTGGAGAGTTCCCTTGGGGACTGAGAGGTCAGTTATATTCATGACTGAAGTCACAGCACTGAGGCAAGCCAGGTTAGATCTGTAACCAGGAACATGTGAAACAGTATCTCAGGGGAAAACACCAGCATCCATTGCCAAGGAGCTAAAACATTTGACAGGTCTTTCTTGAAACATAATCAGTCTTTGGGATTCTCCTGGGAGGAAGGGTGGAGAAAATACTGCATTATTCCTATTTTAAAATATAAGAACAATACAAGTTCATCTTAGAGATAGATCAAACTGATAGTCTCTGGCAGCTCTTGGCTGCATAGAGCTTTTTCATATGCAATCTCCTGTTGTACAGGGTCTCTCCTATCTTTATTAGGAGGTAACATTAGATACTAAAGGGTATAATCGTCACATGGCTCTCTTGGCTGATAGTAACAATGACTTCCTCCTTGACCAAACTTCAGTTAGGCTCCTTTGAGCCTTCCTCTTGACTAGGCCTCATCTGTGGCCTGCCAGTTTTGGCAAAGAATCCTGCTAAGCCTGTTTAGTAAGAATCCTCCCACTCTTGATATCCAGTCAAGCTCATTTCATACCTTTTATACTTAATCAAGTTCTTTTCAGTAATTTTCCATCCTTCCCTCAACTTGCCTGTTGGCTAGAAATCCCCACTTTTTCCTGTTGTATTGGGAGTTGAGTTCTGTCACCTGCAATAGTACCTCCCCCTATTTCAATAGCGTCAAATAAGGTCTTCTTTACCACTTTTAATAAGTGTCAGAATAATTTTTCTTTTATAACATTGACCACAAATGGCTCCAGATTCATAAAATGGACAATTATAATGAACTATAATGTAAGCATGTGTATTTGCCAAAAATCACAGAACATATAACAGTAGATGAATGTTTACTGATTTCTGGTCACATGTGGGCAGCATGCTTGGCACTCAGGATATAGGGGTGATGGAGAGAGACATGGTCCTGCCAAAGGCCTACTTCCCTTGTGGAACTCCTTGCCTAGGGAAAGAGGAGGTGACTTGACCACTCTGGGATCGCCAAAGATTTCCAGGAGGCAGCAACACTTAGGAGACCTGCAGCTCAAGGGTAGTGGGCCAGGAGAGAGGGAAGGACAGGCAGGGGAGCAACAGAAACTGCCAGTAGAGAGAAAGAAGGCCAATATCTACCAGGAGAGAACATGAGGGAGGCAGAGACAGAGAAGGCAGAACAGGAGGCTGTGGTCCAGATTGTGGACCAGGCTGCATGCAGCAGACACAGACAGCCATGGAAAGCTTTCAGGGCTCTAGATTAAGTACCACTAAAATGATTAAGATGTGTGTAGCCATTAGCAATATCTTTTCATATATTTTTATTTAACATATCTTGGAAATGTCATGATAAAAATACAGGAAAGGTAAAGTTGTATATGTAGTCAATGTATTCATTATCATGTTCACCTCTGTAAAGGGAACACGGGGGGCTGTGGGGAGGGTCCAGGTAGGGCCACTTTGTATTGCTGTTTGCACTTTTCTATATGGTTTAGATGGTCTAACTTCATGCGAACATTACTTCAATTTACTTTTCTTTTTAAGTGTATTTATTTTGAGAGAGAGTGAGAGAGAGAGAGAGTGCACATAAGCATGTGCAGAGGAGAAGCAGAGAGAGAGGCAGAGAATCCCAAGCAGGCTCTGTGCTAACAGCACAACCCAAACATGGGGTTCCATCCCATGAAACATGAGATCACAACCTGAGCCGAAATCAAGAGTTGGACACTTAACTGACTGAGCCACCCAGGTGCCCCTACTTTTTTAAGTCAAGAGGGGTTATTTGGGGAAAAGATTATGGCCCAGTTTTTCTTTTCTTTTTTGTACTTCTACTACTTTCTCTTTTAAAATAAATATGTTTCATATTATTCTTTAAATAAAATAAAGCAAGAACTTGAGATCACCTCTCTTCCTTGCTTTAAGAGCCATGGTTTTATGATTGCTTTTTTTTAAGTTTATTTATTTATTTTGAGAGAGAGAGCACAATCAGGAGAGGGCAGAGAAAGAATCCCAAGCTGGCTCTGCACTGTCAGCACAGAGCCCAATGTGGAGCTCGAACCCACAAACTGCAAGATCACGCTCTGAGCCGAAATCAAGAGTCAGATTCTTAACTGACTGGGCCACCCAGGTGCCCCAGTTTTATGATTCCTAAATCCATCCTTTAGAAGCCAACGCCAGTCTGGCTTCCACTCCCTGCAAGGCTATCTAAAACCAAACATTATCTTCCCACCCACATTATCAATTCAAGTCTCCTGATGATGTCACCTTCTCCCAGTCACCCAGAGTGAAAACCTGGAGGCTACTCCCACCACAGTACCTCCCTCTCTCTTCCTTAGTGCCTCTCTCTCCCCAGTGAGTTACAAATTCCCAGAACAGTCCTGGCTCCTTGGCCCAAAGCCACCACCCCAGATTAGAGCCTCAGTTCATATATGGGCTAGAGTAGTATCCATTGAACTAACTTCTCTGTCCCATCAAATTAATTTTTAAATGTCATATTCTCACTGGGTCATTTTCTAGATGTTTCATAGCAAACCCTTTATTTTCTAGAAAAAAGAAAGTCAAAACTGAATTTTATTTTTATTTTTTAAAATATGTTTATTTGATTATAGTTGATACACACTGTAACATTAGTTTCATGTGTATAAAATAGTGATTTGGCAATTCTATACATTATACTACACTCACAAGTGTAACTAACATCTGTCACCACATGACACCATTACAATACCCTTGACTATACTGCCTATGCTGTACCTTTCATCCCCATGACTTACACATTCCATAACTGGAAACCTGTACTCCCCACACCCCTTCACCCATTTTTGCCCATCCCCCCACCACCGCCTCCCCTCTGACATCCACCAGTGTTTTCTCTGTATTTATAGGTGTGATTCTGCTTTTCGTTTGCTTATTCACTTGTTTTGCTTTTTAGATTCCACATATAAGTGAAATCGTATGGTATTTGCCTTTCTCTGACTTATTTTAATTGGCAAAATACCCTCTAAGTCCATCCATGCTGTTGCAAATGGCAAGATCTTGTTCCTTTTTATGGCTGAGTAATATTCCATGAGATAGATAGATAGATCTCACATCATTTTTATCCACTTGTCTATTATGACTCTTGGGTTGCTTCCATATCTTGGCTACTGTGACTAATACTTCAGTAAACATAGGAGTGCATATATCTTTTCAAATTAGTGTCTTCATTTTCTTTGGGTAAATACCCAATAGTAGAATTCTTGGCTCATGTGGTATTTCTATTCCAAAACTGAATTTTAACTGAAAATTTCAACTTGGCTTCCACAGGATGGTTCCAACTTACCCCTGAAGGATTTTCCCTATTTCTCTCTAACATGCAGCCAAGTCAAGTAACCCCTATTTTCCTATTACCCCTTACTGGTCCTACCTTGCAATGTCACATTTCTTTGTTCTCAATATTCTCTTTAAACAGAGAAATAGGGGCGCCTGGGTGGCTCGGTCAGTTGGGCGTCCGACTTCGGCTCAGGTCATGATCTCACGGTCCGTGAGTTCGAGCCCTGCGTCGGGCTCTGGGCTGACCGCTCAGAGCCTGGAGCCTGTTTCGGATTCTGTGTCTCCCTCTCTCTATGACCCTCCCCGTTCATGCTCTGTCTCTCTCTGTCTCAAAAATAAATAAACGTTAAAAAAATTGTAAACATAAACAGAGAAATAGTCCCCACTATTTGGGGTCCCTCATCCCCCTTGGCTATACTAAAAAAATTATAAACACTCCAATGGACAATTATTTTATTTTATTGGTTTCTTAGCCACGGAAGCCCTTTCTTATGTTTGAGGAATCCCCCCGACCACCCACTTTAGAGTGGTGGGAAGCACAGCCTAGCTTTTACTACAGAAGCTGCAAATACCCAGATATCTACTTTCATTTGTCTTTGCTGCTGTGACATGGAAATGTGACCTAAGTGCAAGAGGTCTCCACAGCTGCTCCAGACTGGAAACCAGAGATAACCCAGAGCATTCTCTCCTACACTAGGGGCAGCAGGGCTGGTGGCACATCTGGAGCCTAACAATAGCAGCAGCAGTATCTTTGGGTAGCCCCAGAAATGCTCTCCCCAGACAAGTTCTAGGATCTGCTTCTGGCAGGGTAGCCTTAATTTGGTTCTCCAGCCTTCCTGGCCATCCTACCTATTATACCCAAAGCAACCACATTTGGCTTTTGTTGCTTACAACCACAGCCCCTGATGTAGGCCTTTCAACCCAGACAAAATGCACAAATGCAAATGAGCTGCACAGACCTTCAGGCAAGTCACAGACTAGCAAAGTCCTATCCACCCTGTAAACAGCAGCACCATTGGCACTCCCAGAATCAGTTAGAGATCACTCTGACAAGAGATTCCTCCCTTCTCTGGACTCTATTAGCACCCCATTAAACACTTACTTCTACTCCTTAATAGCTCCCCAATTTATTTGCTCCTCTTGAAACTTCTGTTTACTACATTTGTTCAACTTCCTCTAGCTTATTGTAACAGCCGCCTAAAGATCTCCCTACCTCTGGACTTGTCCCTCAAAAGGAATCCTCAAACTCCCCTCTAAGGTGCAAAGTTGAGTATGTAACTCTTCAGATTAAAACCTTCTCAGGGTTCCAAGTATCTATCACCATGAAGCCTAAATCTGGCACTTCAAGAGAGACCTTCACGAACTCAGGTTGCTATGTCTTCAGCCACAGCCCCATGCCTGCTTTTTACCCAAACTTCCCCATAGCTTTGTGACCACACAAAGATGCAGAGCGGGACCCCCAATTCCAGCATCCAGGTTTTAAGGGAAACAGCCCAATTTTCAACTGTTATCAACTACATTAAAAAAAAAAAAAACCACCTTAAATATTGGGAGGGAGAAGCACAGGGGCCAGTGTTGGAGGAGAGTGGCATCCCTTTGGGATGCCAGAGCAGAGTGCTGGCAGAGGAAGGCTTAAATTTACCAAAATCAAACAGCCAATTTACTAAAAATAATTTAAGATGCACTTTTTTTGCATGCATTTAAACTTTTATGATTTAATTTTTTCAAGTTTTTAAATTTCAGTTAACAGGGGCGCCTGGGTGGCGCAGTCGGTTAAGCGTCCGACTTCAGCCAGGTCACGATCTCGCGGTCCGTGAGTTCGAGCCCTGCGTCAGGCTCTGGGCTGATGGCTCGGAGCCTGGAGCCTGTTTCCGATTCTGTGTCTCCCTCTCTCTCTGCCCCTCCCCCGTTCATGCTCTGTCTCTCTCTGTCCCAAAAATAAATAAAAAACGTTGAAAAAAAAACTTTAAATTTCAGTTAACATACAGCATATTAGTTTCAGGTGTAGAATTTAGTGATTCATCACTTATATACAACTCCTGGTGCTCATCACAATAAGTGCTCTCCTTAATATCCATCACCTGTTTAACCCATCCCCCTGCCCACCTCCTTTCCAGCAATCCTCAGTTTGTTCACTAGAGTTAAGAGTCCGTTTGCTGGTCTGCCTCCTTTCCCACCCCCCTCCATGTTCATCTGTTTTGTTTCTTAAATTCCACATATGCAAAGAGGTGACAGAGCTATTTCAGTCAACTTTTAACTCCATTTTCAAGACCAGGAGAGTAAACTAGTGTTTCAAGGGCTGTAAATAGAAAGTGAATAGCTCTGGGGCGCCTGGGTGGCTCAGTCGGTTGAGCGCCGACTTCGGCTCAAGTCACGATCTCGCGGTCCGTGAGTTCGAGCCCCGCATCGGGCCCCTGTGCTGACAGCTCAGAGCCCGGAGCCTGTTTCAGATTCTGTGTCTCCCTCTCTCTGACCCTCCCCCATTCATGCTCTGTCTCTCTCTGTCTCAAAAATAAATAAACGTTAAATAAAAAAAAAATTTAAAAAAAGAAAAAAAAGAAGAAAGTGAATAGCTCAATCCCAGTTTCTTTAGTTTTTTCCATATAGAATTACACAACAAGATAAAGGAAGGCTACACGACTGGCCATTGGCAGAAAGAGAAATTACAGTTTTGTTTTCAAGAAAAATAAAAACCCCATGAATATTTAAACTTTTACTCCAGTCAGCTTCGTAATTCAAACTTGAAACTCAAAACATTTGACCCATCCACTTGTTGCTGGTAATCCTTAAGTACAGAGAAAGAGAAAAATGAAATACAATCATTTTCCAGCATAAAGATGACTTGTAGAGGAGATCATGGAGGAGCAGAATGTTCATCTGGGACAAAGTGGCTGATCAATCAGTCAATTCATGAAGTCTGAGCTCAAGCCAGAAGCAAGAACGCAAAGCACATGAAAATCATTACCACCTGGAAGGAAAGAAAAGCATAGACCAAGGAAAGAAGTGTGTATATGCATTTGGGAATGTTCTATGACTCTAAAATAAGAACCAGATTGGTCCTAATCATTTTTGGGCCTTCTGGAAAATAATTGTTCTTTCCCTCTGCTGAGAATGGTCTTCCTCCATTGTTCACCTGGGTGGCTCCTTGTCATTTAGATACTCCATGAGATGACAGTTCCTGAGATGGTCAGCTTTCCTGACCACTAAACTCCCTGACACCCTTCATCACACCACTCTGTTATTTTCTTCATCTTATTTATCAGAACTTAAAATTATTTTATTATTTGCTTGCTTTTTTGATTGACCTTGAAGGAGGTCTCTATTGTGTTCCCTACTCTGTCTCAAAAGCCTGCCACAGAGTCTGGCACATGAAGAGATAATAAAAGGTGATGGAGCATAGCATGAACTGCAAGAGAAGATGCTCTCTGGCACTACACTAGTCAAAAAAGATTCTTGTTTTCTGATAAAAGACTGTATGCAAATAGAAAATGAAGGCAGACTCTTGAAGAAATACTTTGAGACCATGCTAAATATTTTCCATGGTTAATGGATCCTCTTCATCAATATTGTTCACACCCACACTATACTAACACTGGCCATACAGAAATACATAAAACCAAATCCTTAGCCACAAAAAAAGCACTTATGAACAAAAGAATTCTACTTCTAAGGCAGTAAATATTTTGAGTTTATTTTTTAAACATTTCTCTTAGTGTTTCAGGATGACATGGAGTCTAAGAACATCACCCAAACAGATTTAAGAGATAAAATTCCCGATCAGGCAGCAGTACAAGGTTGTGGGGGGTAGGAGAATCTTAATTCTTCCCAAGTCAGAAATTTCTGGGTTTCAAAGAATCTGGTGGATTCTCAGAAGGGTTAAATTTCACACACTTTCTTAATGCCATTTGGCCATGGACTTAACCAGTTTGCATTTACAAAAGGAAGAAACTGAGAATACTCTCGTATGCACTTAGAACATTGCCTTAAGCATCTTTCCTTCAATACAAAATAAAAATATAATGTTGAAAAGAAAAAATATCCAGAAGGTAGTACAGAGGACCAAAGACAGAGATTACCAGCATAGAGCAGTTTTTATCTGTACAGCTGTGTACATGGTATATTCACCTCCTGCAGAAGTACTCCTCTTGTAAGCTGCCTGGGGCCAGGTGGCAGGGTCTTCTTGTCTTTGACAAGAAGCCCAGTACAGGCTCTAGCACAGTGCTTTGACAATAGCAGGTGTTCAATAATATAATATGATAAACAGGGGGATGAACAGATGAATAAATTATGAAGGTGGCCAAGTCAGGTGCTGTCACATGGAAACAGTGGCATTCATAGCACAAGGATGTCTAACCTTCCAGCCCCTTACTATACAAAAACAGAGCTTCTCAACTTTTAAGGCCCTATTACACCTTTTGATAACAATCTAGTCCTAAGTCACACACACCTTCTCCTCTGAGTGGAGAAGCCTAGGCCAGTGGCTCTCAATGGGGGATGATTTTGCCCTCCAGGAGACACCTGGAAATACCTGAAGACATTTTTGGTTGTCACAATGGGGGAAGGGGGCAACTGGCACCAAGTGGGTAGAGGCCTGGAATGTTGGTAAACCTCCTACAATGCATAGGACAGCCCCCACAACAAAAATTGATCCTGTCCAAAATGTTAATAGTGTAGAAGTTGAGGAACCCTGCCATATGCTTAAGGAGGCATATTCATGTCTTTGATCTTTTCCCCTTGAACTAAACTCCTTTCTCAACTATATTCCCTTATCCTCCTAAGCAGAACACAGCTATCCTAAACCAATGTTATCACTATAACAATTAATGGGACAAATCTAAGAACACTGATAGCAGTGCATATTTGTACTTTACAGTTTGCAGGAATGTCTTCTAATAAATTCTCATTTGCTTCTCTCAAGAATCTTGGTAGTATCTGGAGGAGGTATCATCATATTTGTTTTAGAGCAAAGAAAACTAGATAAGCTAACCACCGTCTCTATGAATTGAAGGAGGTAAAAAAATTGAAGCTCAGAAACAGTAAGTGACTTGTTCAAGATCACACTCATGAAGCAGCAGAGTGGTAGAGATACCCCAAATCAGGCTTTGTGATAGCCCTACCCCTCTGTCTTTTACCACGGTGGTGGCCCAATGGAAATACAATGTGAGCCACACATGTTATTTAAAATTTTCTAGTAGTCACATAAAATGTAAAAAGCAGCAGATGAAATCAATTTTAAAAATATATTTTACTTAACTGAAATATATTCAGAATATATTCAGAATATATATTCATAATATTTATAATACACAACATACAAACTTATTTCTGTAACCAATATGTAAAATTATTCATAGAATGGTTTACAATTTTTGTACTGTCTGGTGTGTATTTTAAACTTAAATCACATCTCATTTGCAGTTAGCCACATTTTATTTTTTAAAATCTTTTAAAAATATATTTATCTATTTATTTTGAGAGAGAGAGAGAGAGAAAGAGAGAGTGCATGCATGCAAGCTGGAGGAGGGACAGAGAAAGAGGGAGACAGAGGATCCAAGCAGGCTCTGTGCTGAGAGCAAAGCAAAAGAAAACTTAGGAACTAAACAATGTAGATTTTCTTACGACTGCTCCAAGAATAGCAGTTTTTACTTATATTCCATGTCCTCATGGAAGATGTTCTCATCAATACTTTCCTGTCTCTTGTGTGGTAAACATCATGTCTCAGTTAGGTGGACAGAGCATATAACACAGGCAATTTAAGGGAATGAGGCTTCTGTGTTCTGGCCAGTTAAAGATGTGAGGATGTAGAGAAAGAGAACACAGCATTTGTGATCTATTAGTTTTGAGCCTCATGTCATGTGCCTCTAGCATAAAAAGTCTAACCCTGACTATAACCCCGGGAGGTCTGTCTTTTCCTCTTTGTGGGAAATGGACCATCAGAGAGATTAAGTAACATGACTAAATTCCTAATGCTAGGTTTGGAACCTAGTTTCCATTGATTGTGAAGGTAGTTAGTGGAGGTCTTTTCTTTGTGCTAGGATGGCAGTTTATCCCGAGTGAATTCTAAAGACTCTGAAAAATAACTTGATAAAGCTCCCCAGAGCTCCAAATTAATTGCAAAATAGGAAAAGCCATCTTTTCTTTTCCTTCATGTTTGAGATTCATAAAAGGAGGAGAGAAAGGCAGGCAACTAAAACAATTCCCAAATAGATTCTCTGAATTGGCCAAAATTGTAATCACTAATAAGTTTATGATGTGTCAGGCCCTATTTCGAGACTTTACCATACAGAGCAACTCATCTGATCTTCACCATAACCCCATGAAGTGCTATTGTTTTCATCCCTGTTTTATAGATGAGGTGCACAGAGGATAAATCACCTACTCAAAATCACCCAGCTGGTAAGTGGAAGAGCCTGGACTCAAAGACAGGTGTCTGGCTCATAGCTACAATGCAGAGTGCCTCACTAAGATGCTAAAGATCAATCTAGTAAACATCTATAGTGAGATTAGAGTTAAACTAAATAGGCTATTGCATGAAAATGTCATGTTTCTGTAGAGTCTTTGAAAATTCCCAGTTGATGCAAAGCTCCTGAACCTCCTACGCTTTTGGGTGAGGACCTATAATGGAAACTCCTATACTGTCTTATTAATTTTAAGTACTATAATGTCCCACTACAAACAAAAATCTAGTCTCTCTGAGCAGTATGTCAGAGAAATCCACTCTAAATGCTTCTCCAAGTGCATGTTTTTATCTCAGTCAACCTGAATTACTCACCTAAACGTGGGATAAAGAAAGCACTACCATTATAGGTAGGATGTGAGGACCCTCTGGTTCTGACACCTTAACCCCTGACTGACTGCCAGGGTTGGTTTACTTCATTCAGAACCCAGCGGCCCAAGCTGATTGCCCCTTTTTTCCTCACTGCTCTGTGTCCTCCAAAAGCATCCTGCCTTGTGGAAATCAAGCTGTCCATGGATTTCATAGGAAACTCACTTGTGACAATGGAGGCAAACACCTCCGTTGGTTCAATTGCTAGTCTATACCAAAGGTTCTATGAAAAACCTTTGTGTCATTTACCACTATACTCTCCCTCTGCCCTTACAACTAGCACAGCACAGCACGTTAGATATAATGGCTCTGTTTACAAGATGGTTAAGATAATAACAAGAAATGTATTACTTCTTCAAAAGATAAAAATCATGACTATGACTGTTTTTGCTGAAAAGCCTTAAATTAATTTTGAACATTCAGGCAATCATTGGTATTATGTTCTTTGACTTATAATATTAAAATACTACAAATTAAATGCTGAAAAAGGTGGAGAGTGAAGAAGTCAAGTGGAAAAAAAGTAGAAAGAACTAAAGGAAAGCTAAGGTATGACTACAACTAGTGGGAAGGCAAAAAGAGACCACAAATTTATGGAAGCACCTTTATTGTTGTTTTCATTTAACAAGCAGAAGGCTCATGGTGCTGATGGATTTCAGTGCTAATGGGGACATAATGCAAGTATTTACCCAAGAGAGAAATAGTCTGTTTCTAATCTTGATCACTGCCCCCCTCCCCCAACACACACACACACACACACACACACACACACACACACACATACGTACACACAAGGAATACAATTCTGGTTGCCAAAAGACTCAGATATGCAGGCCTAAATCATACAGTAGTTCTTCCATAAACTGTGTCTGCAGAACACAATAAACATGAAACAGGCAGGTGAAAAAAACTTAACTGGGTACACAGGATTATGCCTAACTGAACTCTTCTTCCCAACCTTGAGTTCTAATACTCCCCCATCCCACTTCACACTCTAGCTGAAAGAACCAAGCCACTGCTGACCGCAGTGCACAAAGAAAAAAAGAAAAGAAAGACAGCCACATTGTTATACCCACCAACTATGAAAGCTGAGTCTGTGTGGAGATGTAGGTGTGTGGAATACAATGGAGGCAGATCATTTAAAGGCCTATGAAGAGGTACTTATCTTTGGTGAGGACTTTTAAAAGTTTTCTAAGTCTCTCCTTGAAACCAGTCAGTACCAGATCACAAAATCCTTAACCTTGTGGGTGACATGAACCCCAGGCAACTCTCAACTACAGGGCTAAACCTGGTATCTTCCATTGTCAGGAAAAACACAACCTGAGAAGGGGGTTCTGGGGAAACTGGAGAGTAAAGGGTGGGGGGCAAAACAGAGACAAAAAGAAGAGACCAATATGGATTTTCTGTGAGGCAAAATCAGCACAAACAGCCAGTCAGACAGGTTGCCCTTGCTGCAGGAGCCATACAATCCAGGATAAACCAAATCTGAATCTGTTTTCTCAACAACTCCTTCCCCTGCCAGGTAACACCTCAGGACTTAGGTCTCTGTCAACTTCTTTGTCCACATGAAGAAAAAAAGAAGAAGAAGAAGAAGAAGAAGAAGAAGAAGAATATGGGAGAAACAGGAATTAAATAGCTACTCTAGTTTACTAATAATGTGGGTGGTGATGCTTCAAGAGTCGACTCTGGGAGAGAAGGGGAAGGGAGAAAAAGAAACCACAACCCCTCTGAGCTCAGCTGAGGTCTCCGCGGAACAAGTGTCAACGCTTTTAAAGAGCACGGCTTGCTCTCAGTCGCAGAGCACACAGGATGGCAGGGTAGGTGCGGAAGACTGCTTACCCAGAAGCCCGCAGGAAGCTGGAGACGGGGGCACCTCAAAAACAAAAACATCGCGAGCACCACTACAGGCGCGCCGCCCCGCCCTCCCGCTCCCACCAGGGGAAAGCGCACCAGGTGTCAAAGTCGCTGTGGAACGGAACCTGGCCAGACAGGTCGGAGCGAGAGCAGGGCACTCGTCGAAGGCTCTCTCCTTGCCCAGCAAACACCAGCCTCGGGGAAGGCTGAAAAGTGTAAGCAAAACCAGAACAAATGAAAGAAAGACACGTTACCTTGTTCATCCCATTCCCCATGGTGGCTGAATGCGAACTCTAGCACCCTTGGTAATGAGGTCGCAGGCTCAATAAAGGCATATTACAACACGAGGAGGAGGGAGCAGGTGGGGCGGGCGGGGGAGGAGGCCCTGGGGAAGAATTTCGTGCTCGCAGTATAAACAACAATAATAATAATCAGGGACATCCAGGCCACTGGGTTTGCTCCAGGGAGCCGGCCTGGACTCTAAGGCTTTCCGCTCGTCCGACCCGGACTTCCCGGACGAGCAGAGCAGAGGCACTGGCGCCCTTGCCGGGAAATGGTCTTGCTTTGCCTGTGCACGCCCCGTGTGCGCCCCAGCGCCCCTCCCTGGCCGGACCGGCTCCCTGGGACTTGTAGTCTGGCTCCCGGCAGCTGCAACCGCTCGCCCCGCCCCGCGCGGCCCACAGCTCCTTGGCGGCGGGAGCCGAAACCCAAAGCGCACGCGCAGCGCAAGCCTCGGGGACTGCTGGGGCGCGCGTTCCGGGAGGTAGACTGAAGGGCGGGGGCGGGGGCGGGGTCTGGTGGTCGCGCAGGCACCGCCTCTACCCGGCCGCAGCGCGTCTCTAGGCCAGGTCCCCCGAGATCGGGGTCACCAAAACTCCCGCAGACCTTTTCCCCTGGGGCGACTCGGGGGGCCTGTTACCAGTAGTCACCACCCTGCCTCGATTCCCTCGGTGAATCAGGTGCTAACCTTGGTCTTCGCGGCTCCCCTGCCTGGGTTTTCTGAGTGCGACAGATTTAGGCCCGGGTTGGGGGATTCCTATGGCCCTGCCCCACCCACGGAGACCGAGAAGGCTCACCCGGTGGGAAAAGGTGGGCTCAATGACTCATCTCTGGGATGACTTAACCTCCCTACCCTGGGGGAGCAGATGGCGGGATCTCAGACCTCTTACCGTGGCTTTGGACGACTAGTGTGTGCCCATCTTCAGATTGTAAACTGTAGTAGGTGCATAGTTGTGTTAATATAATTGCTTCTGGAAAGCCCCTGTCCTTGCTATGCAACGTAGTAATGTCTGCATTATGATTCTGTCTAGAGTGGAACACTTTCTAAGCTGTGGCAGAATTGTTTTGAGAATTCTGTCACCCCCTACTAAACTCTTAATTTTCTTCCCTGGGGATGAAATCCTTGAGGTAGAGGTTTCTCAGTTTTATTTGTATATCTTCAGCAATGCTCTGCACACAATATGAGCTTAAATGTTTGTTAAATGAGCATGTGCATCAATCTAATATGGCCAGGCTCACCCCTGATGACCTCATTTCAGCTGCTCCTTCTTGCTCACAAAGTTACAGCCACACTGGCTTTCTGTGTGCTTCTTGAACTTGCCAGGCTGAACCTTGCACTCTATATGGACTGTGCCCCCTACACAGACCTAGCTCTTTGCAAAGCTGGCTCTGGTCTCAGCCTAAATGTCACCTTCTCAAAGAGGCTTTTCCTGACCACCCAATCTAAAGTAGATCTTTCAAGTCACTGTCATATTACCTTGTATTATTTTCTTCACAGCACTTAACATAATTGGACATTATCATATTTGTTTTCTTACATTTTATCTGTCTCACTAGAAAGCAGCTTCCAGATGAAAAGGACTTGGTGTCATTCATTACTATAGTCATGTGGCCTGAGACAATACCTGGCAAGAAATTGGGATTCCATAGATATTTGCTGAATAAATTAATGAATTCTAGGGGACTGAGAAGACAGCCGTTATATTCTGAGGGATGCTGATACTTTGAAAAGAACTTCCAGATTCCATCTGAGCCACTTCTCTCCTTATATTCCATATCTTCTGGGCAATAGCAGGGACCAGAACCCCACATGTAGGAAACCCCCACTCAGTGTACACCCAAACTGGCTCCCATAGGTTGGATAGAACCCAGATCAGGCATCATCCTTCCTAACCCTTGCTTCTGGAGTTTTCCTTCTCTACCACCTTCCAGTCCACCTCTCCTCTCCACCTTCCAGTCACTTGGAAGTCACTCCTATCCCTCTGCTCCTCACAATCGCTATTTTTACTGACTTCCTGCTCATCAATAACAAAGCATGGTTAACGGACTGCCTGGGGAATCCCAAGAACAACCTTTGTTCCTAAATCTCAGAGTGATCTTGGGCAAGATAATCAACTTTTCTGAACCATTTTATTTCTCCTTAAAATGAGAGCATTTGACTGAATTTTTGAAGATACTATCTAGCAATAAATGAACTACTGCTTTTTCCCTCTACTTTACTGATGTTGTTCCGGGAGTCAGATGAACTTTGAAGAACACAAGTTCATAAGTTAGTATTTTCCCATAAATGGCAGATCCATACCCAGTTCTTCTTCTATAATCTATTTGGAATATTTCCTTTCTCTTATTCATTTCTTACAACCTCTCCTAGGCTCAGAACCTGCAATGATTATCTCCTAACAGTCAAAAAGGGTGCACTGCCCTGCATTCAGTGTGGCCCCACAAGATCCACATGCCCAGAACTCATTTCACAATTGCAAGTTTTAATTTTTGGTTAAATGAGAAAAGAGGAGACCATTAACATCAGAAATCAGAAGAATCAGATTTTTAAAATATATTCTTGTGCGTTTGTGAGCGGGGAGGGGAGACTATCTGCCTGCACTCCCCCATCCTACCATAGAACCTAACCCTACTTTTCTTCATCAGCACACAATAATTAACAGTTTGTCATATCTTGCAAGTTTGGGGCTAAAGAAATGGAAAAGGGAAAGTCTTATCCAATTTGGCCACACATCCTGGTTTTCTCTCTTTTCATTTTCATAGCAACACTTCAGAGATTTTCAGATTCAGTTTTCATGCTTAACAGGTGACCTTCCCATTTCCAAGTGCCTTCCTGTCTTCTTTTATTCTTTATAGCTCCTGATTATAGAAAGAAGGGAAGATAGAAGACTCCTAGATGAAGCTGGCAAGTTTCACATCTAAAGTAGAAACTATTCATTTACATTCTCTCTCATAAAATTTTTAAGTCATCATAAGCCTAGAGGAATTTCATTCCAAGTAAGATTTTTACTTCCACTTTCCTTCTTGCCATTTTCCTGTCTCTCAACACAATCAAAACCACAAATTTTGGTAATGACTCCAAATAAGTAAAGCCTTCACATGTGCACAAGAGAGGAGTAGTCTATTAAGCTGAGTCTGTACACATGTGGTGAAGGACAACCAGTTAATGGTGTTATTTAGTGAGTAATAACTGAACATTAAGGTAGTAGTATGCAAAAGCCCACAAGCAGAAGCTCAATCATTATAGTCAACCAAATCATTAGGAGTGTTACTGATATTTTCAGAGAATTGAGATAAACCTCTGCCCAAGTGAAAAGGAATTATGTAATCTTCCTTGGTCTTCCTTGGTCCAGACTTTCTCAACCTCAGCACTGCTGATATTTGGGGTTGGATTTTTTTTTTTTTTTTTTTTTTTGCTTTTGGGGCTATCCTGTGCATTGTAGGCTATTTAGGAATACCCCTGGTCTCTATTACTATATGTCAGTAGCATTCCCTCAGTTGTGACAATGAGAAATATCTCTAGTCCTTGGAGAGCAAAAGGCACTTTCTGCCATTATCATCTGAATGATGGGGCCACAAGGATGAGATCTTTTAGAGATGAAATCTCTTTCTGTCACTCTTCCTCTCTCTCTTTCTCTCACTTTATAACAAGTTAAATCTATACTATTAGATAATGTTAATCCTCCACAGAATTCTTAGGCTATGCTGTAAAACAAGAACAATCTAAGAACAAGAAGTTGAGATGAAGAACTAATATAACCAAAGCATTACTGAAAGTAAAAGCAAGCTAAGAAATTGTGGAGAGAAGAAAGTTGGAGCCTAGGACTACTAAGCAAGAGCACAAAACATTTTCTTTGTTTCTCCAAAACCGTCCAGAAAGAGGGTACCCAGTTGACTGTTTGGGGTCAACCTCATCCTGACCATAAGGATAGGCTCCTCAATGACTTCAACCTTTAAAAGGCCACCAATTTCCAGCCCTCCAAGTAGTCTTCTGATTGTGAACTTGGCGTCCTCCTTCCCCTTATGAGGTTCAGAGAGACCAGACCTCAGAGCACAAGCATTTGGTGAGATCAGGGAAGAACAGAGGAATGGGCGTGCAGGTAGGTAAGCAGGGCAGAGAGATGGGGTTGGAGAATATGGGAGGAGGCCAGTGGAGAGATGCTATCAGACATAGTTGGGAGCCAATAAAATCTGCTACATGTAGAGTTCTTGGGAGGGGTGGCAGAGGTAAGGCCAGTGTTGGAGGAATGGGGTTATCAAGGAGTTTATAGCGTGGACTATCAGGCAAAGGAGGAAATAAGAGCCCTGGTTCCTAAAAATCAAGTAGAAGGTGACACTATTGTCAGCTTACAAGTCATAACATGGATGCATGTGTATTGTGAGTACACCTAACTTCCAAAATTCTAAGCTTCATGAGGGCAGGGACTTGTTGTCATCAATCTTTGTATCTAGTACCTATAATAGCTCCTAGTATGTGGGGAAACTGTCAGATTTTTTTTTAACTAAAGAGAGAAAACAGCTGGGACGTTTTTGCATTTGTCATGTGAGGCTCAAGAATAATTCATTCTTTTATATGCTAGATACTCTATCAATACCTCATCTACCTGTTTTTCCTTTTTTAGAATAGTTTCCATGTGGCATAGCTCTTTGTACTCTGTACTCTTGTACTCTGTTGCTTGAGTTGCAGCCATAGCTGTAGTTGGTGGAGCCCAGTACTTTCTGTAGTTTTGCCCTTGATATCATGTTGTTCTTTGAGCTTTGGTTAAGAAACCATTCCTGGTTTATGAATATCCATCTTTCAGGTTGGCTATGGTTATTTTCCTTGTGTGCAATTGACCTATGTTCTTCCCTATATCTGCCAAGAAAGGTCTATCTGAGACAACAAACAGGTTCTTTAAAATCTTCCATGGTCTAGGGGATCCTGGGTGTCTCAGTCAGTTAATCCAACTCTTGATTTCAGCTAAGGCCATGGCCTCACGGTTCATAAGATTAAGCCCCGCATATCAGGCTCTGTGCTAACAACATGAAGCTTACTTGGGATTCTCTCTCTCCCTCTCTCTGTGCCTCTTTCTCTCTCAAAATAAATAAACATTAAAAAAATAATTTGCATGATTTAAAAAAGAAAGCTTTTTCATGGTTGATGATCCAAGCCCAAAGCTACTAAAATCTGAACTACTAATGTCTTTTTAGATTCACTAGAATATTCATCTTCTTAATTTGCCTGACAGTACTGGTCTAAAATATAGCTTGGGCCTTGCTTTCTTACCCTAACTCACCTGGGCATGAAGAGATACACCAGGAGCTCTGATCAGTTACCTTCTATGTAGTACTATGTTAATGGATTCTAAATCTTCATAAAACCTGATTCAAAGTGACCACATACCCTTATATCTAGTGGGGAGTGGGATGGTCCCTAAATGTCGCTGGTCAGAGTTCCCATCTGTCCACATTTATGACACCTGCATGGGCAGCCACCCTCTTAAAGGCACACTTCTGCTTCTTAATATGCCTGCAGGGCCCTAGGGCAGCCCAGAAGTGAAGATATAAAGGAAGATGGCAAGGGAAGCCCCAGCTCTGAGGAATGATTGGGCAAGAGCAGCCCTCCTTAGCAAACATAACATCCATCTGCTAAATGTTCCTTTAGAGTTTTTCTCCAGTGAAAAGCTGTGTGTTGGTAAGTTTTGTTTGTTTTTTACCCTTTTGTGTGAAACAGAAATTGAACTATATCTGAAGATACTTAAAATGTCTGGGTAGGGGGCTGGAGAGAGGAGGGGGTTTCCTCAGAGAATGGAATGTCCCAAAAGAAATTTCACTTATCATGAGAGGGGAAGTCCATTTCATATGACACAATGGTGTCATTATTTAACACTCTATTGGATTTTACATTAGATAACATTGATCATTATTTTGATTAGTCATTCATCATTAAAACCCTATGAATTATGAGAAAACCGTCATACATAAAGAGCTGCTCAGGCTAGACTACAGACCAGGATTATCTTCTTTCTTATCCACACCAAAGTGAGGATGTTTTCTCACTGAAAACCTGTTCTCCAGGAGACTACCTTCCTCTTCACCACCCAAACTACCCCCAACCCCCAGCCAAGAAGATCTCACCTAGAGCCACATTGTGTTATTCAAAGACCATTACTTTTCAAGTGCTGGTCACACCTGTGTGCCTTTTCTATGCAGAGTTTCAACTTCAGATCTGTGCAAATGACTAACACAAGAACCACAGCTGCAGAGAGGTTCAAGCTGTCATAGCATGGGGAACATTCAGTTCAGAGGAAGTTAAGGTATATTTCTCTTTGACTACTCATACATCCAGTAACCCCTAAAAAGGGCAAGAAAGTCAAAGGCAAAGCGACCCCTGCTTCACTGATACACAACTTGCATACTGTACATACTAGAACAATGTCACAATCTGAAAACATTTATATTTGGCTTTATAATGACATCAGTTCATTCCCTATTCTGCTCCAAAATATAGGGAAGTACTTATTTTACCTCTCTTGTAATTAAAGGGTCCGTGATGGTGCTTTTTCCCTATTAAAGGCATAGTTCATCTCGAAGGTGATATGAAATCGGTCTCTACTTTGTGACTTTTAAATGGCAGTTCCTCTTTCTGCTTCGTAAGGTTTTTGTGGGCAGCCCAACAGGTGGACAAATACAGTGATGGGTAGAAAGATAGCTAGATAACTGATATATAAGACAGTGTGATATGTGGGTATTTTCTTTGTTTAATATGAAATTTATTGTCAAATTGGTTTGCATACAACACCCAGTGCTCATCCCAACAGGTGCCCTCCTCCATGCCCATCACCCACTTTCCCCTCCCTCCCACCTCCCCCATCAACCCTCAGTTTATTCTCAGTTTTTAAGAGTCTCTTATGGTTTGGCTCCCTCCTTCTCTGTAACTTTTTTTTCCCCCTTCGCCTCCACCATGGTCTTCTGTTAAGTTTCTCAAGATTCACAGAAGAGTGAAAACATATGGTATCTGTCTTTCTCTGTATGACCTATTTCACTTAGCATAACACTTTCCAGTTCCATCTGTGTTGCTACAAAAGGCCATATTTCATTCTTTCTCATTGCCAAGTAGTATTCCATTGTGTAAATAAACCACAATTTCTTTCTCCATTCATCAGTTGATGGACATTTAGGCTCTTTCCATAATTTGGCTATTGTTGAAAGGGCTGCTATAAACATTGGGGTAAAAGTGCCCCTATGCATCAGCACTCCTGTATTCCTTGGGTAAATTCCTAGCAGTGCTATTGCTGGGTCATAGGGTAGATTTTTTTAATTTTTTGAGGAACCTCCACACTGTTTTCCAGAGCAGCTGCACCAGTGCATTCCCACCAACAGTGCAAGAGGGTTCTGATTTCTCCACATCCTCTCCAGCATCCATAGTCTCCTAATTTGTTAATTTTAGCCACTCTAACTGGCATGAGGCTATATCTCAGTGTGGTGTTGATTTGTATTTCCCTGGTGAGGAGTGACATTGAGCATCTTTTCATGTGCCTGTTGGCCATCTAGATGTCTTCTTTAGAGAAGTGTCTATTCATGTCTCCTTCCCACTTCTTCACTGGATTATTTGTTTTTCAGGAGTGGAGTTTGGTGAGTTCTTTATAGATTTTGGATACTAGCCCTTTGTCCGATATGTCATTTGCAAATATCTTTTCCCATTCCATCAGTTGCCTTTTAGTTTTGTTGATTGTCTCCTTTGCAGTGCAGAAGCTTTTTATCTTCATGATGTCCCAATAGTTCATTTTTGCTTTTAATTCCCTTGCCTTTGGAAATGTGTCAAGTAAGAAATTGCTGTGGCTGAGGTCAGAGAGGTTTTTCCCTGCTTTCTCCTCTAGGGTTTTGATGGTTTCCTGTCTCACATTCAGGTCCTTTATCCATTTTGAGTTTACTTTTGTGAATGGTGTAAGAAAGTGGTCTAGTTCCATTCTTCTGCATGTTGCTGTTCAGTTCTCCCAGCACCATTTGTTAAAGAGACTGTCTTTTTTCCATTGGATACTCTTCCCTGCTTTGTCAAAGATTAGTTGGCCATACTTTTGTGGGTCCAATTCTGGAGTGTCTATTCTATTCCATTGGTCTATGTGTCTGTTTTTGTGCCAATACCATGCTGTCTTGATGATTACAGCTTTGTAGTAGAGGCTAACGTCTGGGATTGTGATGCCTCCTGCTTTGGTTTTCTTCAATATTGCTTTGGCTATTCGGGGTCTTTTATGGTTCCATACAAATTTTAGGATTGCTTGTTCTAGCTTCGAGAAGAATGCTGGTGCAATTTTGATTGGGATTGCATTGAATGTGTAGATTGCCTAAGCACACACACCCTTCCAAAACTCAAACAGGAAGAAATAGAAAATTTGAACAGACCCATAACCAGTGAAGAAATTGAATCAGTTATCAAAAATCTCCCAACAAATAAGAGTCCAGGAACAGATGGCTTCCCTGGGGAATTCTACCAGATATTTAAAGCAGAGATAATACCTATCTTTTTCAAGCTGTTCCAAAAAATAGAAAGGAAAGGAAAACTTCCAGACCCATTCTGTGAAGCCAACATTACTTTGATTCCCAAACCAGACAGAGACTCAGAAAAAAAGAAAACTACAGGCCAATAACCCTGATGAATATGGATGCAAAAATTCTCACCAAGATATTAGCAAAGCGAATTCAACAGCATATAAAAAGAATTATTCACCATGATCAAGTGGGATTCATTCCTGGACTGCAGGGCTGGTTCAATATTTGCAAATCAATCAACGTGATACATCACATTAATAAAAGATAAGATCCATATGATCCTGTCAATCCATGCAGAAAAAGCATTTGACAAAATTCAACATCCTTTCTTAATTAAAACCCTCAAGAAAGTTGGGATGGAAGTAACATACTTAAACATCATGACACCATTTATGAAAAGCCCACGGCTAATATCATCCTCAATGGGGAAAAACTGAGAGCTTTCCCCCTGAGATCAGTAACACGACAGGGATGTCCACTCTCACCGATGTTGTTTAACATAGTGTTGGAAGTGCTAGCATCAGCATTCAGACAACAAAAGGAAATCAAAGGCATCCAAATTGGCAAAGATGAAGTCAAGCTTTCACTTTTTGCAGATGACATGATACTATACATGGAAACCCAACAGACTCCACCAAAAGTCTGCTAGTACTGATACATGAATTCAGCAAAGTCTCAGGATACAAAATCGATGTACAGAAATCAGTTGCATTCTTATACGCTAATAATGAAGCAACAGAAAGGCAAATAAAGAAACTTATCCCATTCACAATTGCACCAAGAATCATGAAATACCTAGGAATAAACCTAACCAAAGATGTAAAAGATCTGTATGCTGAAACTATAGAAAGCTTATGAAGGAAATTGAAGAAGATACAAAGAAATGGAAAAACATTCCATGCTCATGGATTGGAAGAATAAATATTGTTATGTGGATATTTTCAATACATCCTCACTGCAATAATTTTTAAGATATGGCCAATTTAAAATGAACTTTTGCTTTTAAAATATGGTTTTGTTCAAGTCATAATAACCAAGCAAATGGGGAGGACGCTTTCCTCATTGTGGTTATTTTATTCAAACCATGGTATGAACACTCTTTTTGGATAAAAGTATGTTTGTGGGTTTTTCTTTTCTTGAGTAATAGCAACTCTAGAACTTCAGGATGAGTCTAAGTGTTGATTCTAATTGCCAGAATTGCATAGCTGTCTGTCTTAGGGCTTCAGAGGTAAAATGTCTAATTAATTGATTGCAGAACTACCTTGAAACAGACCATGCTTGCTTCCAGTTATTAAATGTACTCGTTTTGTGGACTTAAGATAATAATCCCTTAGCCCTCTTTACCTATTTCCTAAAGAAATATATGGTTTTTGTTTGTATCAGTCACTTTCTGTTCTTTTTAAATTTATAGAATTTCTTATTTCTAATATATTTAGTCATCACATAAAAAGAAGGGAAAATTTGGTTCTCTGAGTAGGTATAAAGCATCTGTCATGTGAGGTGACCAACTTGTCCCAGTTTCCCCCGGATTTTGCAGCTTTTAAGACTGAAAGTCTTGTGTCCCCAGAAGCCCTTTAAGTCCTGGGCAACCCAGAACAGCCAGTTACCCTACAGCTATGATGTATTTCAGGGAAATATGAATTCATTTGAAATGAGAACAAATACTTATCATTTAAGCATCTTCTTCTTTATTTAAAAATAGTTCTATGTGTTTTATGTTGAAAAGGAGCAGCTGCCTCCCATCACTAAGCAGGGCCAGGCTGTTTTTAGCTCTGAAAGCTGCACAAAAGGCAAGAACTGGGATTTCCTAAAGGTTTGTAATGGGCGATCAATACTTTCCAGAGGGAAATATTGGCTGAAGAGAAGCCAATGTTAGTATTTCTCCCTGGAGAAAAATATATTTTTATTTTTCCCCAAATAAGTCAAGAGTTGTGTTAGGTTCCATTTGAATATTTTCCTAGAAACTATTTCAGAATAACTATGAGAGCCTAATATATTTTCCTCATGATATTAAATTGAAGATATCACAATGCTTGAAAGAATGAGTAATTATTTCAAAGGAAACGGACAGTCTTCTAAAAGTGGTTATATTTTCATAAAGTGGAGGGTTTGGGTACATAAATCCATTAACGAATCATCTTCTTCCACTTCTTAAATCCCCTCACTTCCTACTGTCCCTGAGTCCAATTAATGCTCTCCAGGTAACATGGTCTTGGATGTCCTCATGCACGTTCCCCATCCAAGAATTGAGGTGGCTTATTTATTTATTCAACCAACATTTATTGAAAACTTATATTCTAGGCATTGTGTTAGATGCTCAGGATACAGAAATATAAACAAAACTTCCCCACACTTAAATGTGTTTTTTTTAATGTTTATTTAATTTTGAGACAGAGAGAGAGCACGAGCAAGGAAGGGACAGAGAGAGAGGGAGACACAGAATTGGAAGCAGGCTGCAGGCTCTGAGATGTCAGCACAGAACCCGACACAGGGCTTGAACTCACGAGCTGTGAGATCATGACCTGAGCCAAAGTCGGATGCTTAACTGACTGAGCCACCCAGGCACCCCAAAACTGCCCCCATGCTTAACTCACATTTATTCACTAAGCCCATGGGAAAGGTCTTACATGTAAATAATTTCCGTGTAATGTGGTATAATGGAGTTTGTAAAATTTGCTTTGGGACCTTACAGAAAGGACTTATGGAACTGTCTTAGCTGGCTCTTACATTTCCTTATTTCTGGTATGCAGGTTCTTTACAAATACATACATTCATGCATGTTTCAAGCACAATGATTTTGGTTATTTAGAGCCAGTAATATAAGATTGACCTGTCTTAATGCCACATTCTGAAATTCTTGGTTCATAAGGTGTCATTTCCAAAAGTGATATTATAGGAAGTGATGCATATGCTTTATGTCTAAACATAATAAGGGCAGTGTCAAAATGTGCTCTTCCTTCGAAGCCAAACTGATTATAGTGGCTTCCCACCTCTCACCAATTCCCACCTTCTCACCTTGTCCTTTATCATATTCTTACAGGTAACATCTTTAAGGGAAGACTTTGAACTTCATAGAATTTGCAAATAAATAAAAGCAGCTTAATTATATATATATATATATATATATATATATATATATTTGCATACATACATAATTATAAATACATACATACATAATTATATATATATATATACATATATATTTGCATACATACATACATACATAAATACAGGTATGTAGGTTTGGGAAATATTCAGCCTTGTGAAGGGAAGCCTTTTCTCCTATACGTTTTGAGGAAAACCTGGCCTCAAGAGATAGACGGTTGACAATGAGCCAAATCAGCAAATCATATTTGGTATATACTAAAGAAAATTGAATTGTAGAACTCAAAGGGCCTTTGAATATCATCAGATTCTAGTCTAAGACATTTGGCAACTCAGGTATCAAAACATTAAATGATTTTCTTAGGGCTACACAGATAAGCAGTAGCAGAAATTATTTGCTGTTCCAGGTTCCCCTCTCATTACCCAGGCCCCTCCTCTGGGATACCCTAACCTTCCCACTACCTAGAAACTAGATTTACCCATGGTACCCTAAACTTAAAGACTTTAGGACTTTAAGCCCTGCTCCTACTCCGAGCTGCTTATGCAATTTCTACAATACCATATAGGATATTATGAACCAATATAAGGATATTATGAACATCCACCCCTTAGAGGCTTGATGAGATTCCAGCTGAAGACAAAGAGAGTAACAACTGCTTTGTGTGAGCAGTAGCACAAAGGCTGGCATCTGGAAAGTGGTTGGCAGTTAGGGGCATAGTAGGAGAATGAGAAATTGAAGGTAGGTTAAGGTTGAGTTGGATGCCTTAAATGAATAGTACATCTCTCTGAGAATAATTTATTAGGAAGATTAATCTGTCATTAGTTCTGAAGATGGAACAGAGGCCCACTAGGAAGCTGTTTTCATAGTCTAGAGATGTTGTATTAGGGTTCTATAAATGTAATGCTGGAAAGAGAGTGATGGTGGGGGAGGGGGAAATGAGTCATTAGTCAGTGACTAATTGTACAACAAACATTTAGCACCTACTATACACCATATACCAGACTAGGCCCTAAATATATAAAAATGAAAATACACATATTTTACCCCCAAGGAATTTGCAGTTCCATAGGGCACATGGACAAGGAATTGGACAGTTGCCACATAATGTGCTAGGTATTGGGAGCAGGAGAGGAAAGTTGATAAGGGGATCCACAGGGAAGGCACTACAATAGTATCTCAGGAAGAAATGGAATCCAGTCAGATTGTGCAAGTAACTGCAATGAAGAATTTCTTAGTGAAAGGTTTCAAGGTTAACAGAACCCAAGATAACTGCTAAGGTAGTAGGAGACCAGTACAGTGGGAAGCTGTTGTAATCCCTAGGCCTGAATTAAGGAAAGGAAGACTAGATTGATTGGAGCCTACTAGAAGCTGCAGCCATGGAAGGAGGTTGACAAAGGCCCCTTGACTGGAGCTGTAGTTGAGGAGTTTTATGAGTTAAATTGTGTTCTCCAAAATTCATATGTTGATGGCCTAACTCCCCAGTACCTCAGAATGTGACTGCACTTGGAAAGAGGATCTTTACAGAGGTAATTAAGGTAAAATGAGGTCATTGAGGTGGCCCTAATATGAGTGGTGTCCTTAAAAGAAGAGAATATTAGGATACAGACACACAGAAGACCTTATAAGGACACAGGGAGAAGGTGGCATCTAAAAGCGCAGGAGAGCGGCCTCACAAAGAACCGAACTTGCTGACACCTTGGTCTTGGACTTTCAGCCTCCAGAACTGTGAGACAATAAGTTTCTGTTGTTTAAAGAAATAAGAGATGTTTTTGGCCCATTCTGTAGTACTTTGTTACAGCTGCAGCCCTAGCAAACTAATACAGAGAAGGAAACAGCAATTGCTAGAAACATAACTCAATCAGTAAGCCCATGGGGAAGAAACATCCTGGCCTTGCTCTCCAACTGCTAGTTGATCTCACTTAAAAGTCAAACCCTCATGGAAGCCAGAAAAGGTGCCCAAGAGATGTGTTCCATATGTACAGTCTCTCAGGGCACTTGTAAGACAGAGAATGGTAAGATCTGGAGACACAAATAGAAATAATCAGCAAAGACATTTAATGAAGTCTTGAGAAATCAAGAAAGGTGACCTAGTGGAGGTGACTCAAACTAAGTCTGGAATAACAAGTGAGTTAGTATTAATAAAGCAATTAGAATTCTAGTTGGCCCATAGTAATAGATATATGTTACTGTAGTTATTGTTTTCACCACCAGATTTCTTAAATTTACTGTTTCTAGTTCCTCCTAACAATCCTGGAAGTTTGGTGTTATTCTTCTCTTTTTATAGATAAGAAAATTAGGCTCAAAGAAATTTAAAAAATGGCTAAAGCCAGCTTTCACGCTTAGGCCTGCCTTAGTCTACCACTGGGAAGTGGCAAGCATGGAGAATATGTGTGTGGTGTGGGATCCCAGGGAATGCCAAAGCTGAGAATGGAGCAGAAACATTAAAGAAAACTCTCTAGGACCTGAGATTCTACCCTAAGCACAATGTAATACCAGAGGAATTTGAAGCCAGTGGTGTACTGAAGATAACCAAAGCCCAAATTCAACTCAACTCCTGACCAGATTGACTCAACTTCCTGAATTAAATACTTTGAAGAGTCATCCCATTTCTAGGGATAGATACTATATGTCTGAGTGTATATACAAAAGAATTGAAAGTATGCACTCGAACTTGTACCCCAATGTTTATTGCAGCATTATTCACAACAGCCCAAACATAGAACAACTCAAATGAAATCAAAGATGAATAGAGTTGGGCACCTGGGTGGCTCAGTTGGTTAAGCGTCCAGCTTCAGCTCAGGTCATGATCTCATGGGTCGTGAGTTCATGCCCTGCATCAGGCTCTATGCTGACAGCTCAGAACCTGGAGCCTGCTTCGGATTCTGTGTCTCCCTCTCTCTCTGCTCCTTCCCAGCTTGCAACCTGTTTCTCTATCTCTCTCTCTCTCTCAACAATAAATAAACATTAAAAAAAGTAGAAAAACAAAGATGAATAGAGAGACAAACTGTAGTCTATACATACAACGGGATATTGTTCAACCTTAAAAGGAAGGCAATTTTCATACAAGGATGAACCTTAAAAACATTATACTAAGTAAAATAAACCAGAAAAGAAGTATAAATGCTGTATGATTCCATGTATAAAAGGTATCTAGAATAGGCAAATTCATAGAGATAGTATAATAGAGGTTACCAGGGCTGGGAGCAGGAAGTAATGGGGAGTTACTGTTTGGGAATGATAAAAAGTTATGGAAATGGGTTGGGTGGGGAAGATGGCAGTGGAGTAGAAGAACCCTAGTCTCACCTTGTCCCATGAACACAACTAGATAACAATCATATCATCCTAAATACCACAGAAATAGACCTGAAGACTGAAAGAACAAATTCCACAGCTAAAGGGAGAGTAGAGACTACAGTGAAGAAGGTAAGAAGTGTGGAGATGTCATTTATGGGAGAAATGGATCACAGGTGCTAGGGAGGGGAGGGAGGCATGGTCACAGAGTAGGAAGAGAGAGAGATAGAGGGAGAGAGAGAGAGAGAGAGAGAGAGAGAGAGAGAGAGAGAGAGAGAAATACACGGGAATATACAAAGATAATGTTTCCCCAAACCCATGGACTTGGGAAATGAGAGAGGATGAATTCTGAGAGTTCTTGCAACCAGAGGGTCTTAAAGCAAGGAGTTTTAAAGGTCAAAAAGCTTGGCTGGGATAGAGCCTAGAGGGCATTATGCTACTACTGGAGAGAAGGCAGGAAAACAACCCAGGGGCAGACAGTGTGGAAATAGAGATCTGAAGAACACGTTGGACACATAATGGGGAGATTATTCACTCTTCTCAGAGCATGTCCCTGAGAGGCTGAGTTCACTAAGATACCTCTCTGAGAACAAAAAGAGCTGGCTGGTGCCATTTTATTTCCATGCCCCTCAGTGTAAACATAGTGTCACCTGTGGGAAGCAGCACACACCAACACTGTATGCCTAACTTGCATACAGTAGGCCCCAACCCCCTGTGTCCTGGTGGGATTGCTCTTCTCAGTCAAGGTAGCCTTAATCTCAGGAGGGTGGGCTCCTTCCCCAGAAGACCAGCACAAACCCTAGCCCACATCATGTCTCCCAACCAGAGAGTTCTGCAGGGCCTCAGTTCTGGTGGAAGTAGTGTCAGGTCTCATTTCACAAGCATACAAGAGCACACCTGGTTAAAACTCATCACATTCAGCCAAGGACCAAACATTGCTCATAGCAGGCAAGAGAAACTCTGCATATGACTGGCTTGAAGGATATAGCAGCAAAAACCCAACAACAGAGTGCACACAGCATATACCAGAGACACTCCCTGAAGAACCAAGCCCTGGGTGCTACATGGCATTGTCTTTATAAGACCATTATACTCAGAATCAGGAGACATAACTAATTTTGTAACACTAAGAAGGTAGAGACTTAGACAAAATGCAATGACATTTATCCCAATGTGGCATTTATCCCAAATGAAAGAATGAGATAAGGTCACAGTCATAGATCTAAGCAAAACACATAAGTAACAAGCCTGATGGAGAATTTAAAACAACAATCATAAGAATACTCACTGGGGTTAAGAAAAGTATAGAAGACATCAGGGAGACCATTACCACAGGGATAAAGGAATTGAAAAAGAATCAATCAGAGATGAAGAATGAAATAAATGAGACTGGAAACAGTCTTGATGCAATGAAAAGAAAAAAATGAAAGTAGCAAAAGAATGAGTTAGTGACCTAGAAGACAAAATAATGGAAAGTAATGAAGCTGAACAGAAGAGAGAAAGAATAATTATGAAACACGAGAATAGAATTAGGGAACCCAGTGACTCCAACAAACATAATAACATTCATATGATAGAAGACCCAGAAGAAGAAGAAGAGAGAAAAGAGGCAGAAAATTTATTTGAAGAAATAATAGTTGAAAACTTCCCTAATCTGGGGAAGAAAACAGACATCCAGATTGAGGAGCCACACAGAACTCCTACCAAAATCAGCAAAAGCAGGCCAACATCAAGATATATTGTAATTAAATTTGCAAAGTAAATTTTCCCCAACAAAATAAAAGAAAAATTAAAGGAGATTGTGACCACTGGACCAGCCCTGCATGAAATTTTAAGGAGGATTCTTTGAGTAGAAAGACCAAAAGTGACAAAGACAATAAAAGATCAGAGAAATCTCCAGAAACAAGAAAAGAAATAATACAATAGCAATACATATCTACCAATAATTACTTTGAATGTGAAAGGACTAAATGCCCTAATCAAAACACATACGGTGATAGAATGGATTTTAAAAAAACCCGCCCATCTATATGCTGCCTACAAGAAAATCATTTTAGACCTAAGGACTTCAGCAGATTGAAAGTGAGGGATGCCCCAGTAGCAATACTTATATCAGACAAACTAGACTTTAAAACATAGACAATAACACTAGACAGAAGACACTATATAATCATAAAGGAGACAATACAACAAGAAAATACAACAATTGTAAATATTTATGCACCCAGCTTGAAAGCACCCAAATATATAAAACAACTAATAACAAATATAAAGGAACAAACTGATAATACAATAATAGTAGGGGACTTACTATAGGCATCAATGGATAGATGATCTAAACAGAAACAATGGAACAAGGAACAATGGCTTTGAATGACACACTGGACCAGATGGAGTTAACAGATAGACTCAGAACATTCCACTTTAAATCAGCGGAATTCATATTCTTTTCATGTGCACATGGAATATTCTCCAGAATAGATCACATATTAAGTCACAAAACAGGTCTCAGTGAATACAAAAAGTTTGAAATCATGGTCAGGCACCATTTCTGACCACAAGGCTATGAAACTAGAAATGACCTTAGGAAAAAATCTGGAAAGACCACAAATACATGGTAGTTAAACGTGTTTCTAAGCAATGAGTGGGTCAACCAGGACATCAAAGAAGAAATTTTTAAAAATACATGGAAACATCAACTGATGAATGGATAAAGAAATTGTGGTTTATATACACAATGGAATACTACGTGGCAATGAGAAAAAATGAAATATGGCCTTTTGTAGCAACATGGATGGAACTGGAGAGTGTGATGCTAAGTGAAATAAGCCATACAGAGAAAGACAGATACCATATGGTTTCACTCTTATGTGGATCCTGAGAAACATAACAGAAACCCATGGGGGAGGGGAAGGAAAAAAAAAAAAAAAGAGGTTAGAGTGGGAGAGAGCCAAAGCATAAGAGACTGTTAAAAACTGAGAACAAATTGAGGGTTGATGGGGGGTGGGAGGGAGGGCAGGGTGGGAGGGAGGGCAGGGGGGTGATGGGTATTGAGGAGGGCACCTTTTGGGATGAGCACTGGGTGTTGTATGGAAACCAATTTGACAGTAAATTTCATATATTAAAAAATAAAAAATAAAAAAAAATAAAAAAAAAGAACCTTTTCAAAAAAATAAATAAATAAAAAAAATAAAAATACATGGAAACAAATGACAATAATAAAAAACAATGGTCCAAAACTTTGGGAATGCAGCAAAAGCAATCCCAAGTGGGAAGTATGTAATGATACGAGCTTACCTCAAGAAGCAAGAAAAATCTTAAATAAACAACCTGATCTTACAACTAAAAGAGCTAGAAAAAGAACAAAAAACAAAGCCTAAAGTCAGCATAAAATGGGAATGAATAAAGATTAGAGCAGAAATAAATGATATAGAAACTAAAACATACACACTCACACACACACACACACAAACAACCCCCCCAACCAACACACACACACAAAAGATCAATGAATCAAACCAGAAACTGATTCTTTAAAAAATACTGATAAACCAGACTTAACAAAAAGAAAAGAGAAAGGACCCAGATAAATAAAATCACAAATGAGAGAGGGGAAATAACAACCAACACCATAGAAATGCAAACAATTATAAGAGAATATTATTAAAAACTGTATTTCAACAAATTGGACAATCTGGAAGAAATGGAAAAATCCCTAAAAAGTATAAACTACCAAAACTGAAACAGAAAGAAATAGAAAACTTTAACAGACTGGTAAATAACCTGCAACGACATTGAATCAGCGATCAAAAAACTCCCACAAACAAAAGCCCAGGACCAGATGGCATCACAGATATATTCTACCAAATATTTAAAGAAGAGAAAATACCTATTTTTCTCAAACTGTACCCAAAAATAGAAATGGAAGGAAAGCTTCCAAATTCATTCTATGAGGACACCATTATCCTGATACCAAAACCAGATAAAGGCCCCACCAAAAAAACAACTATGGGCCAATATCCCTGATGAACATGGATGCGAGAATTCTCAATAAAATACTAGCAAATCAAATCTAACAGTAGATTAAAAAAATTATTCATCACAATCAAGTGGGATTTATTCCACAGTTGCAAGAATGGTTCAGTATTCACAATCAATCAAAGTGATACAGCACATTAATAAAAGAAAAGATAAGAACCATATGATCATTTCAATAGATGCAGAAAAAGCATTTGATAAAGTAAAACATCCACTCATGATAAAAACCCTCAACAAAATACATTTAGAGGAAACACATCTCAATATAATAAAGGCCACATACAAAAACCCACATCTAATATCATCCTCAATGGAGAAAAACAGCTTTTCCTGTATGGTCAAGAATAAGACAGAGATGCCACTGTCACCAGTTACTTGACAGAGTACTGAAAGTCCTACTGACAGCAATCAGGCAACAAAAAGAAATCAAAGACATCCAAATCAGAGACATCAAATCCAATAAAAGATATCAAACTTTCACTATTTGCAGATGACATGATACTCTATAGAGAAAACCCAAAGACTCCACCAGAAACTGCTAGAACTGATATAGAAATTCAGTAATGTCCCCAGCTTCAAAATCAATGTACAGAATTCTGTGGCGTTTTTATACACCAATAATAAAGCAACAGAAAGAGAAATTAAGAGATCAATCCCACTTACAATTGCACCCAAAACCATAAGATGCCTAGGAATAAACCTAACCAAAGGGGTAGAGATGTACTCTGAAAACTATAAATCACTGATAAAAGAAATTGAAGGTAACACAAAGAAATAGAGATGTTCCATGCTCATGGAGCAGAAGAACAAATATTGTTAAAATGCCTATACTACCCATAGCAACCTACACATTAAAAAAAAATCCCTATCAAAATATCAACAGGAGTTTTCTCAGTGCTAGAACAAACAATCCTAAAATTTGTGTGAAGCCACAAAATATCCCAAGAACCCAAAACAACCTTGAAAAAGAAAAACGAAGCTGGTGGCATCACAATTCCAGACTTTAAGTTATATTACAAAGATAGAGTGATCAAAACAGTATGGTACTGGTGCAAAATAGACACACAGATCACTGGAACAGAATAAAAAACCCAGAAATGAATCCACAAATGAATCAAATAATCTTCACCAAGTCAAGAAATAATATCCAGTGGGAAAAAGACAGCCTCTTCAACAAATGGTGTTGGGAAAACTGGCAGCAACATGCAAAATGATGAATTCGACAACTTCCTTTTACAACATACACAAAACCAAATTCCAAATGGATTAAAGACCTAAATATTAGATCTGAAACCATAAAAGTCCTAGAGGAGAACACAGGTGGTAATCTCTTTGACACCGTCCATAACAATTTCTTTCTAGATGTCTCCTGAGGCAAGGGAAACAGAAGTAAAAACAAACTATTAGGACTTTATTAAAAGAAAAAGCTTCTGCACAGTGAAGGAAATAATCAAAAACAGAAAGTCAATCTACAGAATTGGAAAAGATAATTGCAAATGATATACCTGATAAAGGGTTAATATCCAAAATATATAAAGAACTTATAAAACTCAACATTCAAAAAACCAAATAATCCAATTATAAAATGGCAGAAGACATGAATAGACATTTTTTCCAAAGACATATAAATGGCCAGCAGACACATGAAAAGATTCTCAATACTACTCATCATCAGGGAAATACAAATCAAAACTACAATGAGATATTACCTCACACCTATAAGAATGGATAAAATCAACAACACAAGAAACAAGAGGTGTTGGTGAGGATATAGAGAAAGAAGAACTCTCTTGCACTGCAAAGTGGTGCAGCTACTCTGGAAAATAGTATGGATGTTCTTCAAAAAGCTAAAAACAGACCTATCCTATGATTCAAATATATAAATATATATCTACACACACTTACAATAGAATATATATATATATATATATATAAGTGGAATGGAATATATACATATATATACATATACACATGTATACATGTATATTCAATGTATACAATGTATACAATGGAATATATACATATATAATATACATATGTATACATATATATGTATATATATATTCCATTCCACTAGTATATATATGTATATATATATATGTATATTCCATTTTGTGTATATGTGTGTGTGTATATATATATATATTTGTGTATGTATGTATATGTGTATATATATGTATACACACATACACAAAATGGAATATATATATACATATATATATATGTATATATATATACTAGTAGAATGGAATATATATATACACACATATACACAAAATGGAATAGGATATATATATATATACACAAAATGGGATATTCAGTTATAATTCCATATACACAAAATTGAATATTAATTCAGTTATAATTCCATATACACAAACAGAATATTAATTCAGTTATAAAAATGAGATCTTGTCCCTTGTAAGGACATGGATGGAGCTAGAGAGTATTATGCTAAGCAAAATAATTCAGTCAGAGAAAGACAAAACCATATGATTTCTCTCATATGTGAAATTTAAGAAACAAAACAAAATGAATATAGGGTTAAAAAGAGTGGAAAACCAGAAACAGACTCTTAACTTAATAGAGAACAAACTGATGGCTATCAGAGGGATGTGAGCAGGGGGGGATGGGCTAAATAGGCGGTAGGTATTAAGGAGGGCACTTGTTGTGGTAAGCACCATGTGTTGTATATAACTGTTTACTCCCTATATTGTAGACCTGACACTAATGTTTATACAGTATGTTAACTGGAATTTAATAAAACCTTAAAAGCCAGTGTTATGGAAATGGACAGTGGTTTTGGTGGCACAACGTTGTGAGTATATTTAACACTACTAAATTGTGCATTTAAATGTGGTTAAAATGACATATTGTATGTTATGTATATTTTACCACAAAATTTAAAATTGATAAATAACTTCAGATTACTCCAAGGGTTAGGTGGCTTCACAGTTAGATATCCCAAACATTTAATGAATAAACAGTACTATCTTACACAGAATCCCCCAGAAAATAGAGAAAGAATATTCCTCAACACATTCTGTGAGGCCAGTATTGCCTTGGCATCACAATCAGAAAAGACAATATGAGAAAAGAAAACCACAGGCCAAATTTATCAGGAATTTAGGTGTGAAAATCCCAAACAAAATGTTAGCAAATCAAATTTACTGATATATAAAAATATAACAGATTATGACCAAGTGAGACTTATTCTATGAATGCAATGTTGATTCAATATCGGAAAATCAAACAATGTAATTCACCATATCAATATACTACAGAAAAAAAATGACCATTTGAACAGATTAAAAAAAAGAAAAGAAAAAGAAACCAAAAACATCTGACACAATCCCACATCCATTCCCAACAAAACTCTCAGCAAACGTGGAATACAAGGGAACTTTCTCAACCTGAGAAAGGGTATTTCTGTTAAAAAAAAAAAACAAAAAAACTTACTTAATGGTGAAAGACTAAATGCTGTCCCTTTACAATCAAGAACAATGCCAATATGTCCACTCTCACCGCTCCTATTCAGCATCATACTAGAGATCCTAGACAAAGCACTAAAGAAGGGCAGGGGGAGAAATAATAGAGATTGAGAAGGAAGAAATACAGCTGCTTCTGTTTGTACATTACATAATTATTACATAGAGAATCTTTAAAAATATACAAAAAAATCACTAGAGCTAGTAAGTGAATTTAACAAATCCACAGCTTACAAGATCAATATAAAAATATCATTTTTTAAATAAAATAGGAATGAAATAATGAATATTTAAATTTTTTTAATTTTATTTTTTAATATGAAATTTATTGTCAAATTGGTTTCCATACAACACCCAGTCCTCATCCCAACAGGTGCCCTCCTCAATGCCCATCACCCACTTTCCCCTCCCTCCCACCCCCCATCAACCCTCGGTTTGGATATTTAAATTTTATTTTATTTTTTTAAAATGTTTATTTATTTTTGAAAGAGAGAGAGAGAGTGGGGTAGGGGTAGTGAGAGAGGGAGACACAGAATAGAAAGCAGGCTCCAGGCTCTGAGTTTTCAGCACAGAGCCTGACATGGGGCTTGAACTCACGAACTGTGAGGTCATGACCTGAGCCAAAGTTGGACACTCAACCGACTGAACCACTCAGGTGCCCCAGGATATTTAAATTTTAAAGAATAGTGCCATTAATTTTCTTTTTTTAAGTATTTTATTTTTATATTTTTTAAGTTCCGTTAGTTAATATACAAGTGTAATATTAGTTTCAGATGTGCAATTTAGTAATTCAACATAAAACAGTTGGTACTCATCACAAGTGCACTTCTCAATCCCCATGACCTTATTTAAACCATCCCCCTACGCACCTACCATTTATAATAGCACCAATAAACATGAAATACTTCAATGTAAATATAATATGTGTAAGGTCTGTGTGTTTAAAATTAACAAAACACTGATGAGAGAAATTAAAGAATATCTAATAAATGTAAGGGTATACCATGTTCATGAATTGAAAAACTCAACATTGTTAAATGTAAAATGTCCCCAAAGTTTTTCTATAGATTCAGTATAAATCCCATTTATAGTCCCTGAAAGATTACTTGTAAAAATCAATAAGCTGGTTCTAAAATTTATATGAAAAGCCAAGGGAACTAGAATTATTGGATAAGCAATAAATTTCTTTATGATTTAAGCACATTTAGTTGAGTTTTATTTGTTGCAGCTAAAAGCATCATAGCCAATAAGAAAGCAATTGTTTTGGCAATAATATTTCTTAATGATGCCCAGATGTAAAATAAAATAGTCTTGCCAATTCAGGATGATAAATCTCATTAAAGATACTTGAAATATTCATTTATAATATATTCTTCATAAGATGTTCAATAAATAATAATATTTGTTAATTATTTGTTGTAGGCCAGCACTCTTCTACATGCCTTAAATATATTAAATGATTTAATACTTATGATTCTATGATTTGGGTACTATAAGCCCATTTTAATTGGGAATTAAGAGCTAAGAGAAGTTAAGAGAAGGTAAATCTTCATCATCATGTGCTGAGTAAGTGGAAGGAGTGTTATTTGTATCCAGGCAGTGTGGCTTCAGAGCAATAGCACTTGACCATTACTCTAATGTGAACTCTTTCTACAGTATGGATACTTACCTACTATTTGTATTTCATTATAGATAATCACATACAATCCCATATGGAATTCTAACAACTATTTTTTAATAATAAACTTATTTTAAATTTTTAATAATATTAACAGAGTTCTTATATGTTGAACTAACAGAATCACAGATTTAGAACCTTTTGTTTTTTTTTTTAATTTCATGCACTTACATTTTTAGACATCTACTGTGATTTTAATTCTGCTAAAAGGAGAACATCTGCCAAATATTTGCCTTTTTTTGGCTGAGTTCATCTACGTTGGTGGAGGAAGCAACAAAGAGGAACCACAACTCCAAATCTAATTCTGAAGAACAACACATAACAATATAGAACTATCCTTGTCTGCTTAGAGTAGGGACTAATGAAAGATAAACCTGGGCAAGGCCAGGCACATATCTGAGAGTTTGGGAAGAGCATATTTTATTTTTAATTCAGAGAATATATGGATTTAATTTTACAAGACTAAATTATTGAATTACTGAAGATTCTTTTCATTCTAGAGGAGATAAATTGAATTTACTAAGTTGATACTATGTATGTGTCAGTTTTCTATCCCTGCTTTAACAAATTACCACAAACCTGGGGGCTTAAAACAGCACACATTTATTAGCTTACAGTTCTGTAGGTGAGAGATCTGACATGGGTTTCAAAGGGCAAAAATCAAGGTATTGGTAGGCTGCATTCCTTTCTGGAGATTGTAGGGGGAAATCTGTTACCTTCTCATTGGTTTGTGTGCAAAATTCATTTTCTGCAGTTGTAGGGCCTATGTTCATGTTTTCTTGCTGGCTGTAAGCTGAGGGCCATTTACAGCTTCTAGAGGTCACTAGGTGCTTTTTCTGTCTTCAAAGCATTGACAGCTTGAATCCTTTTCATATTGCATCTTTCTGACTTGCTCTTCTTTAATTGTCTTCCACTTTTTATTTAATGTTTATTTACTTTTGAAAGAGAGAGAGCAAAGAGGGGAGGGGCAGAGAGAGAGGGAGACAGAGAATCTGAAGCAGGCTCTGCACTGCCAGCGCAAAGCCTGATGTGGGGCTCAAACCCAAGAACCATGAAATCATGACCTGAGCTACAGTAGGAAGTTCAACTGACTGAGCCACCCAGGCACCCCTAATTATCTTCCACTTTTAAGGACTCACATGTTTACATTGGGCAAGGGTAATTTCTTTATTCCAAGGTCCTTAACCTTAATCACATTTTCAAAGTCATTTTTTTGCCATGTAAAGCAAATATTTACAAGTACCAGGGATTAGAATGTGGGCATCTTTGAAGGACTATTATTCTGGCTACTATAAAGCATTGGTGAAGAATGTTTGCAGCTACAAATAAAAAACCTGACTATAGTGACTTAAAGAAATAGGGATATATTTTTTCTGTGATAAAATGAGATCTGGAGGCAGTGAGATCAAAGTTGGGTTGTCCATCGGGATCTTTTATTTCTTTTCTCTTTCATCTTTCTACTCCACCATCTTTTTTTTTTTAATGTTTATTTTTGAAAGAGAGAGAGCATGGATGGGGAGAGGGGCAGAAAGAGAGGGAGACACAAAATGTGAAGCAGACTCCAGGCTCTGAGCTGTCAGCACACAGCCCAGTGCAGGGCTTGACCTCACGAACCATGAGATCATGACCTGAGTCAAAGTCGGAGGCTTAACCACTGAGCCACCTAGACACCCTGTCTACTCCACCATCTTTAATGTGTTTGCTGCTGCTGTTGTTGCTGCTGCTGCTGCAGTTCTAGACACTATGTCTGCATTGAAGGCCAGAAAGAAAAGGGAGACACATTCTAGAATCCTTCCTTCAAACTTCTCTTATGCGTCCTTGCTTAGAACTGGATTTTATGGCCACTTTTTTTTCTAGGAAGTATGAAAAATAGAGTTTCTGGCAAAGATAATCTATGTTGTCTGGGAACCCTGGAAAGTCATCTCATGAAACTATCATGGGAAATATCTGGGGTTTTTAGGCAAAGAAGAACAAAGGAGAGTTCTTGGCTAGGCAGTGAACAATGGGTTATCTTACAGAATCAAAGGAAAAGTAAAGCAACTAAGAGTCAGAAGAGATATACCCAGCATGTCTCCAAGAATTTGATCAGTAGGAACTCATGAGGCTTCACTCCCTGGATACTGCAATTACATGATTTTCCTCCAACAACTCCTCATCTCTGGATTCTTACTTCCAGATTTTAAATCCCTGGGAGAAACAATTTGACTCAGGTTAGGTCAGATGCCCACCTTTGGGTTGATTAACTATGGCTCTGAGGTCAGGGGCATTTATGCAGATGAGTCCTAACCCTAGAAGTCTGTCTGCGTTTGGGGACTGTTCTTAGAGAAATGGTCATTATGAGATGGACCTTTAACCAAGAGATGTCTTATACTTACAAAGTAAACATGGATAAAGGACACTTAAAAATTAAAATTCTGACTATATGGCTGTGTAATGATTTTATTATGTGATAATAATGGCCAACATAATGTAGTAGCAGAAGTTTTTCAAAATGATGTTGGAATATAGTCACTAAATCAAATGGATGTTACCATCTTATATAACTCATGTAATGAGGACTAAAGTTAATGTGCTAATGCAAAGAATATCTAGTGAGGACTCTACCAAAAATATAAAGTGTAAGAATAAATTTTTACAATAATAATTAAGAAGTTATAACTTTACTGTTGCTTATTTATTCCTCTGGAAATGATTTACCTATATGGGTGATTTTGGATAGTGGTCTATAGCAGACATTTGTTGGTAAGTTGGCTGTGAGGCATCAGTGGAGTGCATTTATTGACATGTGAACTTGTATAACAAATTGCAGTCTGTTCTCACTGGGATGTTTTGTTGAAAAAATAATTGAATTAATTTTGGGAGAGAGGGCCAACCTGGTGGAGAAGTAGGGGGATCCATATGTCCTACATCTCTCAAAGAAGTGTAGAAGCCAAAGGACTTTGAACACCAGAGCCTGGAAGGAAAAGAGACTGAATCTACTAGGAAGAAAATAGGAAAGCTGGAAAAAGGATAGGTGGGTAACTGCGAACTGGGGGAGATTAAAAAAAAAGCCATGCTGGCATGGAAGGGAGGGACCCCCTTCTGCGGAGAGACAAAGGGAAGAGAAAGAGTGGCTAGGGAAGTGCAGGACCATAGCTGGACAGGACAAAGACCTCAGACTGAGACTGAGAGGGATCTGATCTCTAACTGCGGGGCTTCCTTCTGCCTGGGGCCCTCCCTGTTCACGCACCTGGGGAGAAGGGGAGCCAGCCCTGGGTGTGGAGGTAGGTCAGAGGCTCAGTCCACAGCTGGAGAAAGTGGTTCCCTCCCTGGAGGGCTGCATGATAGCATAGAACCTGCCTGCGTCTGCGTCTCCCCCCCCCCCCGCCCCCGACAGTGGCTGGGTGGAGGGCTCAGTTTGCAGAAGGATAAGGCGGCCGTTTCCGTTTCTGTGGAGTGCTGTGGGAAAAGACAAAGCCTGCCTGCTTCTGCCACCCCTGGGGGCTCATGGCTAGGGCGGTGGCTCATTCCACAATAGGAGAAGTCAGTCCTTCTTGAAGTGCTGTGACACAGACAAAGCCAGCCAGGGCCACATATAGCCACAATGAGAGGCACTTCCCCAGTGCCAGAGAGCATGGACCAGGACTTTGAATCCTAGCCAAGCGGGGGGTGGGGGGGGGGGGGGGGGGGGGAGGGTTTGTGGAGCAAGAAGGACCACCCTGTCTGCGCTTGCAGTACAGTGAGGATGTCTCAAATGGAGTCCACTGGGTCTGGCTCTGTGGAGAAGAGATTGGGAGATTACCATCCCCCCCGGCATCCCTGCTTCTGCCACCACTGCCACCACCAAGGCTGGGACTCAGGGATCAACTCCTGGGGCTCATAGTGGAGGTGGGTTCAGAATAAGCCAAACCACACCCCCTTGCACTGGGTAAAAGCTATCCACCAGAGCAGCAGAGACCCTGCGGACAGCTCCTCCTGACAAGTGATGCAGCACTGCCTGGATTAACTCTACGTCAATTCTGGATATATAGATATATTCTTCACCACTACCCCCCCCCCATTTCTCCTCCTTATCTCTTCCCTCCCCTAGGCTGGTTACTCTGGTTATTGATCTGTCTAAACAGGCATATTTAATCCATTGTCTTGATACATGTTCTACACCTCTGTCTTTACACTCCTTTCTCTCTCTCTGGAATAATCAAGCCATATAGTTTCCCTGTCTGGGTAATTTTATCTTCTTTTTCCTTCCACACCTCCTTCTTTATTTTCCTTTCTCTCTTTCTGGATTAAGCCTTTTAGTCTCTCTGCCTAATCAACATTTATCCTCCTCCCCTCCCACTCCTGTCATTTCTCTCTTTGTATATGCTCTTCCATCAGCACTGCCTCCACCCTCTTCTTTACTTGTAGTAGGTGCTTTTTGTTTTTTTTGTTTTTAGCCTTTGGTTTTTGTTTTTGTTTATTTGTGTTATTTGTCTGTGTGTTTGCATGTTATCGTCTCCTGTTTGTCTATCTGTTTTCCTTTACAAGGCTACTCCAAGGAACAAATCAAAGCACACCAGGTGGAAGGCACAAAATATTACTATGAGTATGGTAATAAAATTACCAAAGTCACAACAACAGAGAGCAAGTAACAGTCCCCGAGAAAACACCTCCTGGAGGGCCAGGTCCTGGACAGTGTATGACCCTCTTTTTTAATATAGCAGTGCTTGCAAGTGCAGAGCACACAAGATTTTAAAATGCATAAGGGACAGAAAATAACCAAAATGATAAAACGGAAGAATTCTCCTCAGAAGAAACTCCAGGAAGTAGCAACAGATAATGAATTGATCAAAAACGATTTAAGTACTATAACGGAAGAATTTAGAATAATAGTCATAAAATTAATTGCTGGGCTTGAAAAAAGCATGGAGGGCAGGAGAGAATCTATTGCTACAGAGATCAAGGGACTGAAAAATAGTCATGACGAATTAAAAAATGCTATAAATGAAGTGCAAAGTAAAATGGTGGTGCCCATAGCACAGATTGAATAGGCAGAGGAGAGAATAGGTGAATTAGAAGATAAAATTATAGAAAAAAAAGAAGCTGAGAAAAAGATTAAAAAAATCCAGGAGTATGAGGGGAGAATTAGAGAACTAAATGATGCAATCAAACGGAACAATATCCATATCATAGGAATTCCAGAAGAGGAAGAGAGAGAGAAAGGGGCTGGAGGTGTACTTGAACAAATCATAGCTGAGAACTTCCCTGATCTGGGGAAGGAAAAAGGCACTGAAGTCCAAGAGGCACAGAGAACTCCCTTCAGACGTAACTTGAATCAATCTTCTGCATGACATATCATAGCGAAACTGACAAAATAAAATAAAGAGAAAATTCTCAAAGCAGCTAGGGATAAACACACTCTAACTTATAAAGAGAGACCCATAAGACTAGTGGCGGCCCTATCTACTGAAACTTGGCAGACCAGAAAGGAATGGCAGGAAATCTTCAATGTGATGAAAGGAAAAAATATGCAGCCAAGAATCCTTAATCCAGCAAGTCTGTCATTCAGAATAGAAGGAGAGATAAAGGTTTCCCCAGACAAACAAAAACTGAAGGAATTCATCACCACTAAATCAGCCCTACAAGAGATTCTAAGAGGGATTCTGTGGGTGAAATGTCGCAAGCACCACAAAGTACCAGAGACACCACTACAAGCATGAAACCTACAGATATCACAATGACTCTAAACCCATATCTTTCAATAATAACACTGAGTGTAAATAGACTGAATGCTACAACCAAAAGACATAGGGTATCAGAATGGATAAAAAAACAAGATCCAACTATTTGCTGTCTACAAGAGACTCATTTTAGACCTGAGGACACCTTCAGATTGAAAGTGAGGGGATGGAGCACTAACTATCATGATATTGGAAGTCAAAAGAATGCTGGAGTACCCATACTTATATCAGACAAACTAGAGTTTAAATTAAAGGCTGTCACAAGAGATGAAGAAGGGCATTATATCATAATTACAGGGTCTATCCATCCGGAAGAGCTAACAATTATAAATGTCTATGCACCAAATATGGGAGCCCCCAAATATATAAAACAATTAATCACAAACATAAGCAACCTTATTGATAAAAATGTGGTAATTGCAGGGGACTTTAATCCTCCACTTATAGCAATGGATAGAATATCTAGACACAGGATCAATAAAGAAACAAGGGCCATGAATGATACATTGGATCATATGAACTTGACAGATATATTTAGAACTCTGCATCCCAAAGCAACAGAATATACTTTCGAGTGCACATGGAACCTTCTCCAAGATAGATCACATACTGGGTCACAAAACAGCCCATCAGAAGTATAAAAGAATTGAGATAAAACCATGCACACTTTCAGACCACAATGCTATGGAGCTTGAAATCAACCACAGGAAAAAGTCTGGAAAACCTCCAAAAGCATGGAGGTTAAAGAACACCCTACTAAAGAATGAATGGGTCCACCAGGCAATTAGAGAATAAATTAAAAAATACATGGAAACAAATTAAAATGAAAATACAACAATCCAAACACTTTGGTATGCAGTGAAGGCAGTCCTGAGATGAAAATACATTGCAATCCAGGCCTAACTCAAGAAAAAAGAAAAATTCCAAATACAAAATCTAACGGCACACCTAAAGAAAGTAGAAGCAGAACAGCAAAGACACCCCAAACCCAGCAGAAGAAGAGAAATAACAAAGATCAGAGCAGAAATAAACAATATAGAATCTGAAAAAAACTGTAGAGCAGATCAATGAAACCAAGAGTTGGTTTTTTGAAAAAATAAACAAAATTGATAAACCTCCAGCCAGGCTTCTCAAAAAGAAAAGGGAGATGACCCAAATAGATGAAATCTTGAGTGAAAATGGAATTATTACAACCAATCACTCAGAAATACAAGCAATTATCAGAGAATACTATGAAAAATTATATGCCAACAAACTGGACAGCCTGCAAGAAATGAACAAATTCCGAAGAAAGTATATTCTGTTGCTTTGGGATGCAGAGTTCTAAATATATCTGTCACACTTCTAAACTCAAACAGGAAGAAATAAAATACTTGAACAGACCCATAACCAGCGAAGAAATTGAATCAGTTATCAAAAATCTCCCAACAAGTAAGAGTCCAGGACCAGACAGCTTCCCTGGGGAATTCTACCAGACATTTAAAGCAGAGATAGTACCTATCCTTCTCAAGCTGTCCCAAAAAATAGAAAGGGAAGGAAAACTTCCAGACTAATTCTATGAGGCCAGCATCACCTTGATTCCGAAACCAGACAGAGACCCAGAAAAAAAAAAAAAGAGAACTACAGGCCAATATCCCTGATGAATATGGATGCAAAAATTCTCACCAAATATTAGCAAAGCGAATTCAACAGCATATAAAAAGAATTATTCACCATGATCAAGTGGGATTCATTCCTGGGGTGCTGGGCTGGTTCAATATTTGCAAATCAATCAATGTGATACATCACATTAATAAAAGAAAAGATAAGAACCATATGATTCTGTTAATTGATGAATAAAAGCATTTGACAAAATACAGCATCCTTTCTAAATAAAAACCCTCGAGAAAGTCCGGATACAAGGAACATACTTAAGCATCATAAAAGCCATTTATGAAAATGCCACAGCTAATATCATTCTCAATGGGGGAAAACTGAGAGCTTTCCCCCTGAGATCAGTAACACGACAGGATGTCCACTCTCACCAATGTTGTTTAACATAGTTTTGGAGATTCTAGCATCAGCATTCAGACAACAAAAGGAAATCAAAGGCATCCAAATTGGCAAAGATGAAGTCAAGCTTTCACTTTTTGCAGATGACATGATACTATACATGGAAAACCTGTTAGACTCTACCAAAAGTCTGCTAGAACTGATGCATGAATTCAGCAATGTCGCAGGATACAAAATTAATGTACAGCAATCAGTTGCATTCTTATACACTACTAATGAAGCAACAGAAAGACAAATAAAGAAACTGATTCCATTCACAATTGCACCAAGATGCATAAAACACCTAGGAATAAACCTAACCAAAGATGTAAAAGATCTGTATGCTGAAAACTATAGAAAGCTTATGAAGGAAATTGAAGAAGATCCAAAGAAATGGAAAAACATTCCATGCTCATGGATTGGAAGAATAAATGTTGTCAAAATGTCACTACTACCCAAAGCAATCTACAAATTCAATGCAATCCCAGTCTGTATTGCACCAGCATTCTTCTCGAAGCTAGGACAAGCAATCCTAAAATTTGTATGGAACCAGAAAAGACCCCAAATAGCCAAAGCAATATTGAAGAAGAAAACCAAAGAAGGAGGCATCACAATCCCAGACGTTAGCCTCTACTACAAAGCTGTAATCATCAAGACAGCATGGTATTGGCACAAAAACAGACACATAGACCAATGGAATAGAATAGACACTCCAGAATTGGACCCACAAAAGTATGGCCAACTAATCTTTGACAAAGCAGGGAAGAGTATCCAATGGAAAAAAGACAGTCTCTTTAACAAATGGTGCTGGAAGAACTGAACAGCAACATGCAGAAGAATGGAACTAGACCACTTTCTTACACCATTCACAAAAGTAAACTCAAAATGGATAAAGGACCTGAATGTGAGACAGGAAACCATCAAAACCCTAGAGGAGAAAGCAGGAAAAAAAACCTCTCTGACCTCAACCACAGCAATTTCTTACTTGACACATCTCCAAAGGCAAGGGAATTAAAAGTAAAAATGAACTATTGGGACATCATGAAGATAAAAAGCTTCTACACTGCAAAGGAGACAATCAACAAAACTAAAAGGCAACTGATGGAATGGGAAAAGATATATGCAAATGACATATCGGACAAAGGGCTAGTATCCAAAATCTATAAAGAACTCACCAAACTCCACACCTGAAAAACAAATAATCCAGTGAGGAAGTGGGAAGAAGACATGAATAGACACTTCTCTAAAGAAGACATCTAGATGGCCAACAGGCACATGAAAAGATGCTCAACGTCGCCCCTCATCAGGGAAATACAAATCAACACCACACTGAAATATCACCTCATGTCAGTCAGAGTGGCTAAAATGAACAAATCTGGAGACTATAGATGCTGGAGTGGATGTGGAGAAATGGGAACCCTCTTGCACTGTTGGTGGGAATGCACACTGGTGCAGCTGCTCTAGAAAACAGTGTGGAGGTTCCTCAAAAAAATTAAAAAAATCTCCCCTATGACCCAGCAATAGCACTGCTAGGAATTTACCCAAGGGATACAGGAGTGCTGATGCATAGGGGCACTTGTACCCCAATGTTTATAGCAGCACTTTCAACAATAGTCAAATTATGGAAAGAGCCTAAATGTCCATCAACTGATGAATGGAGAAAGAAGTTGTGGTTTATATACACAATGGAACACTACTTGGCAATGAGAAAGAATGACATATGGCCTTTTGTAGCAACGTGGTTAGAACTGGAGAGTGTTATGCTAAGTGAAATAAGTCATACAGAGAAAGACAGATACCACATGTTTTCACTCTTCTGTGGATCCTGAGAAACTTAACAGAAGACCATGGTGGAGGGGAAGGGGGAAAAAGGTTACAGAGAGGGAAGGAGGCAAACCATAACCATCTCTTAAAAACTGAGAATAAACTGAGAATGGGGGTGGGAGAGAGGGGAAAGTGGGTAATGGGCATTGAAGAGGGCACCTGTTGGGATGAGCACTGGGTGTTGTACGGAAACCAATTTGACAATAAATTTCATATTAAGAAAAGAATTAATCTGATTTAAGTGTTTTTATTTTTAATATTTGTTTAATTGTATAAAACTCAGAGTAATATATGAAATATATGGTAATTTTTTTAACTAGGCATATATATATATATATATATATATATATACACACTGTTGATGATGAGATCTTCTAAAATTCAATGTAGGGAGATGCTGAAATTCAATGTAGAGAGATCAGGAAAGATGATGGAGTAGAAAACTCCAGGAATTCTCTTCTCCACCTAGACAATAATTTTACTGGCAGATTGTGGGACTCTGGAAGTCTACTGGAAGGCCTGCAGCTTTCAGGGAAAGGCTTGGCTGACTTTAAGAATTAGGACATTCAAAAGCATTGCTTATATGGGAGAATTTAGAAAGTTACCCCACATGCCCAGGGAAAGATGCAGGTTCAGAAAAGACCCGAGAAGACCTTAATTTTACACTGTAGGCTGATACCCAGCACAGAGCACCCTTCAACACTTACAAAGCATAGCACCTCAACATGATAAAAACTATGGTTAACATCACACTCAATGGCGAAAAGCTAAAAGTTTTTCTTCTAAGATCAGAAACAAGATAAGGATGCCTGTTTTATCCTTTCTTTAGGAAAGAAGAAAGAAAGAAAGAAAGAGACATCCAAATTAGAAAGGAAGGAGTAAAATGGCATCTATTAGCAGATGACATGATATAATATACAGAAGATCCTAAAGATTTCACCAAAAAAACTGTTAGAATAAATTAAGTAAGTTGCAGGATACAAAATCAATATCCAAAAGCAGTTGCATTTTTACACATTAACAATGAGTTATCAGAAATAGAAATTAGCAAAACAACCCCATTTATAGTTGCCTGAAAAGAACAAAATACCTATGAATAAATTTTATGAAGGAGGTAAAAATCCTGCATACTGAAAACTATAAGATGTTGATAAAAGAAATTGAAGAAGACACAAATAAATGGAAAGATTTACTATGTTCATGAATTGGAAGGATTAATATTGTTAAAATGTCTATTACTACACAAAGCAATCCATAGATTTAATGCAACTTCTATCAAAATTTCAATGGCAATTTTCACAGAAACAGAACAAATTATCTTAAATTTATATGGAACCATCAAAGATCTTGAATAGCCAAGACAATCTTGAGAAAGAACAAAGCCAGAGGCATCACACTTCCTGATTTCAAACTATAACTCAAAGCTATAGTAATCAATACACTACAGGTAAGACATACAAACACATATAAATCAAAGGAACAGAATAGAGACCCCAGGAATAAATCCATATATACATGGTCAGTTAATTTGTGACAAAGGAGCTAAGAATATATACTGGGAAAAGATAGTCTGTTGAATAAGTGGTATTGGGAAAATCGAACAAGCCATATGCAAAACTGGATGCTTATCTTACACCATCCACAAAAATAAACTCAAAATGGATTAAAGAATGAACATAAGACCTAAAATCACATAGTTTCTGGAAGAAAACACTGGGGGTAAGATCCTTGACATCAGTTTTAGCAATGATTTTTTTTAATTTGATTTAAAAAAAGGCAGTAAAAACAAGAATAAACAAGTAGGAGTACATCAAGCTAAAAAAGCATCTTTGCAGCAAAGAAAATTATCAACAAAATGAAAAGGCACCCTTTTCAAATGGGAGAAAACATTTGCAAATCATATGTCTGACAAGAAGTTAATACCTAAAATACATACAATGAACTCATAACTAGCATAAAATCTGAATAAAATTGGGGATGGGAACTAGACATTTTCCAAAGAAGATATACAGATAACCAACAGACAAATGAGAAGATGCTCAATATCACTAAATCATCAGGGAAATGCAAATCAAAATCACAATGAGCTATCATCTCACACATGATAACATGGTGTTATCAAAAAGACAAGACATAACAAATGTTGTCAAGGGTGTAAAGAAAAGGAGCCCTTGTTTACTATTGGTGAGAATATAAATTGCTACAAACAGTAGAAAACAGTATGGAGGCTCATCAAAAAGTTAAAAATAGAACTACTATATAATTCAGCAATTCCACCTCCTGAAGAAAATAAAATCACTATCTCAAAAAGATAGCTGCACCCCCATGTTCACTGTAGTATTAAAATAGCCAAGACATGGAAACAGCCTAAGTGTTCATTGATGGATGAATCATAAAGAAATATTACATATACACACACATACACATGATGGAATACTATTTAGTCATAAAAATTCATGCCATTTGTGGTTACGTGGATAGACCTTGAGGGCATTGTGCTAAATAAAATAAGTCAGACAGAAAAATATAAATACTGTATGATTTCATTTATATGTGGAATCTAAAAAAAAAAAAAAACCCACAAAAAAGAACTTGTAGAATCAGAAAACAGATTGATGGATACCAGGTGGTGGGGATGGTGGAAATGAATAGAGTTGGTCAAAGGTACAGACTTCTAGTTATAAGATAAATATGTTCTGATATACAGTGTATATATATATATATATATATATATATATATGATATATAGTATACACCATGTTGATTATATTTAATAATACTGTATTGTATATTTGAAAGTTGCCAACAGAGTAAATCTTAAAAGTTCTTATCACAAGAAAACATTTTTGTATTTATGTGCGGTGATAGATGTTAGCTAAACTTTTTATGGTGCTCATTTTGCAACATATAGATATATCAGATCATTATCTGGTACATCTGAAACTAATATAATGTTATGGGTTAATTATATTTCAATAAAACTGAAAAAAAGGATTAGAGAAATGGAAGGGGAGCTGGTAAATATAGGAAACAAAAATTAGAATTGTTTACAAAAATGAACTTCTTTTTTAAATTTAATTTAATTTAAATTTAATTTAAATTTCAGTATAGTTAGCATACAGTGTTATATTAGTTTCAGGTGTACAATATAGTGATTCAACAATTCCAAACATCACTCAATGCTCATCATGACAAGTGAACTCCTTAAACCCCATCACCTACTTTACCCATCCCCCCACCCACTTCCCTTCTGGTAACCGTCAGTTTGTTCTCTGTAATAAAGAGTCCACATCATGGTTTGTTTCTCCCTTTCTTTTATTTTTCTTTGCTTATTTGTTTTGTTTCTTAGATTCTGCAGATGACTGAAATCATATGGTATTTATCTTTCCCTGACTTATTTCACTTAGCATTATACCCTCTAGCTCTATCCATGTCATTTCAAATGGCAAGATTTCATTCCAATTATTGCTGAATAAAACTATAGTAAGATCTCCTCACACCTGTCAAAATGGCTAAAATCAAAAACACAAGAAACAAGTGTTGGCAAGGATGTGGAGGAAAATGAACTCCCTTGCACTGTTGGTGGGAATGCAAACTGGTGCAGCCATTCTGGAATGGAGGTATGGAGGTTCCTCAAAAAGTTAAAAATAGAACATAGGGGAAGGGAAGGACATAAAAAGAGAGACGGAGACATACGAGGAGAGACTCTTAAATACAGAGAACAAACTGAGGGTTGCAGGGGGGGCGGGAGGATGGGCTAAATGGGTAATGGGCATTAAGTAGGGCACTTGTTGGAATGAGCACTGGGTGTTACATGTAAGTGATGAATCACTAAATTCCACTCCTGAAACCATTATTACGCTATATGTTAAATAACGTGGATTTAAATTTTAAAACAATTTAGGTCTCAAATAAATGTATTTGCTCTTATAAAAAAATAAAACTACCGTATGATCCATTAATCATACTGCTGGGTATTTGCCTCCAAAATATTAAAAAAAAAACTAATTCAACAGGATACATATACCCTTATGTTTATAGCAGCATTATTTACAATAGCTAAATGATGGAAGCAGCCCAACTGTCCATCAATAAATAAATGGATAAAGAAGATGTACCATATATATACAATAGAATATTATTCAGCCACAAAAATGAAGTTCTTGATATATTTTTCCATTTACACAAAACAACACAGTACAGCCAAAGATGTTCTGAAGAAATCTTGGGAAAAGAGAAAACAAACCTATAAAGATTAAGTTTTTATAGCATTGGGAGGGGCACCTGGGTGGCTTAGTCGATTAAGTGTCTGACTTGATTTTGTTCTTTGTGAAAGTGCCTCGAAATAAACTCAACTGCTATGGTACAAATATATTTGCAAGTTTGTGGAAATGGAAAAGGTCTCAGAAAATATCCTAGCAAACATCAGAAATCTATCATACAATTGCACTTTTTAAACATAAGGTAAGGGTCTTATCCCACTTCGTAAATAGTTTCTAGCAATAAAAAGTCACATAAAAGTGTCAGACTGTGTGGCATATGCCCTAATGCACCCAATAATTCAAAAGTTTGTCTGTCTGCCTTTCTTTCTTTTGCCTCTGATTTCCAGAGTTACCACATTAAAAGATATAAATGTTCAATTTTCAAAAATCAAAAAATCATAAGGCACACAAAAACAAAAAATCCAGGGAAGTCTGACTCATTCAAAGGTACAAATGATTGACAGAAATGATTACTGAGAAAGACCAAATGAGAGACTTACTAGACAAAGACTTTTTTAAGAAGTTCTTATTGGGGCGCCTGGGTGGCACAGTCGGTTAAGCGTCCGACTTCGGCCAGGTCACGATCTCGCGGTCCGTGAGTTCGAGCCCCGCGTCAGGCTCTGGGCTGATGGCTCGGAGCCTGGAGCCTGTTTCCGATTCTGTGTCTCCCTCTCTCTCTGCCCCTCCCCCGTTCATGCTCTGTCTCTCTCTGTCCCAAAAATAAAAATAAAAAAACGTTGAAAAAAAAAATTAAAAAAAAAAAAAAGAAGTTCTTATTTAAATTCCAGTTAGTTAACATATAATGTAATATTAGTTTCAGGTGTAGAATTTAGTGATTCAATACTTACATACCACACCCAGTGCTCATCACAAGAAGTGCCCTCCTTAATACCCATCACCCATTTAACCCATCCCCCTGCTCACCTCCTCTCCAGCAACCCTCAGTTTGCTCTTCATAGTTAAGAGTCTGTTTCCTGGTTTGCCTCTCTTTTTTTCTCTCATGTTCACCTGTTTTGTTTCTTAAATTCCAAACATGAGTGAAATCATATGGTCTTTATCTTTCTCTGATTTATTTGCTTAACATAATATTCCTTTTGCTTGATAGCTACAATAGTATATTTTATTTTATTTTTTCTTCAGGTGTAGAATTTAGTGATTCATCACTTACATACAATACGCAGTACTGATCTCAACAAGTGCCCTTTGTAATACCCATCACCCAATTAACCCATCTGCCCACCCACCTCCCATCCAGCAACCCTCAGTTTTTTCTCTGTAGTTAAGAGTCTGTATTATGGTTTGCCTCTCTCTTTTTTTTCTGCCTACATTCATCTGTTTTGTTTCTTAAATTCCACATATGAACGAAATCATATATTTGTCTTTCCTGACTGACTTATTTCGCTTAGCATAACACTCTAACTCCATCTACTTCATTGCAAATCCCAAGATGTCATTCTCTTTTATGGCTGAGTAATATTCCATTACACACACACACACACACACACACACGCGCGTGTGTGTGTGTGTGTGTGTGTGTGTGTGTGTGTATGCCACATGTTCTTTATTCATTCATCAGTGAGTGGATATTTGCATTCTTTCCATAATTTGGCTATTGTGATATGCTGCTACAAACAGCAGAGTGCATGTATCACTTTGAATCAGTATTTTTGTATCCTTTCGGTAAATATCTACTACTGCAATTGCTGGATCGTAGGGTAGTTCTATTTTTAACATTTTGAGGAACCTCTGTACTGTTTTCCAGACTGGTTACAACAGTTCCCATCAACAGTGTAAGAAGGTTTCCCCTTTTCCTCATCTTTGCCAATATCTGTAATTCCCATGTTGTTAAGTTTAGCCATTTTGACACGTGTGAGGTGATATCTCATTTCCCTGATGATGAATAATGTTGAGCATATTTTCATGTATCTGGTGGCCATCTGTATGTCTTCTTTGGAAAAAATGCCTATTTGTGTCTTCTGCCCATTTTTAACTGGATTATTTTTTGGGGGGTGTTCATTTTTATAAGTTCTTTATATACTTTGGGGACTAACCCTTTGTCAGTTATGTCACTTGCAAATATCTTCTTTCATTTTGAAGGTTGCTTTTTAGTTTTGTTGATTGTTTCCTTCGCTGTGCAGAAGACTTTTATTTTGATGAGGTTGCAATTGTTCATTTTTGCTTTTGTTTCCCTTGCCTTCACTGGTGTGTCTAGTAAGAAGTTACTATGGTCAATGTTCAAGAAGTTACTGCCTGTGTTCTCCTCTAGTATTTTGATGGTTTCCTGTCTCACATTTATGTATTTCATCCAGTTTAAATTTGTTTTTGTGTATGGTATAAGAAAGTGGTCCAGGTTCATTCTTCTACATGTTGCTATCCAGTTTTTCCAGCACCATTTGTTGATAAAATGGTGTTTTTTCTACTGGATATTCTTTCCTGCTTTTTTGAAGACTAATTGACCATATGGATTTGGGTCCATTTCTGGGTTTTCTATTCTGTTCCATTGACCTATGTGTCTGTTTTGGTGCCAGTACCATATTGTTTTGATCACTACAACTTTGTAATGTAACTTAAAGTCTGAAATTGTGATGACTGCAGCTTTGCCTTTTCTTTTTCAATATTGCTTTGGAATTTGTGGTCTTTTGTGTTTCCATACAAATTATAAGATTATTAGTTTTAGCTCTGTGAAAATGCTGGTGGTATTGTGATAGGGATTGCATTAAATGTGTAGATTGCTATGAGTAGTATGGCATTTTAACAATATTTGTTCTTGAGATCCATGAGCATGAAAAGTTTTTCCATTTCTTTGTGTCATCTTCAATTTCTTTCATCACTGTTTTATAGTTTTCAGAGTACAGATCTTTTACCTCTTTGGTTAGGTTTATTCCTATGTATCTTATGGTTTTGATACAATTGTAAATGGAATCAATTGCTTGATTTCTCTTTCTGCTGCTTCATTATTGGTGTATAGTAACACAAGAAATTTCTGCATGTTGATTTTGTATCCTGCGACTTTGCTGAATTTGTGTATCTGTTCTAACAATATTTCATTAGAGTCATTTGGTTTTTCTCTATAAAGTATCATGTTATCTGCAAATAGTGAATGAAAGTTTGACTTCTTCCTTGCTGGTTTGGATGCCTTTTTGTTTTCTTTTTCTTGTGTGATTGCTGCATCTAGGACTTTCAGTACTCTGTTAAATAACAGTGCTGAGAGTGGACACCCTGTCTTATTCCTGACTATAGAGGAGAAGCTCTCATTTCCCCCTCTTTGAGTATATTAGTGTGGAGTTTTTATATATAAACTTTATTATGTTGAGATATATTTCCTCTAAACCTACTTCGTTGAGAGTTTTTCTCATGAGTGGAAGTTATACTTTGTCAAGTATACTTTGTCAAGTGCTTTTTCTGCATCAATTGAGTGGATCATATGATTCTTATTTCTTCTTTTAATGTGATGTATGATGTTGATTGATTTGAGAATATTGAACCACCCTTGCAGCCCAGGAATAAATCCGACTCTATTATTTTGAATGAAACTTTTAATGTACTATTAGATATAATTTATTAGTATTTTATTGAAAATTCTTGCATCCATGTTCATCAGGGATATTGGCCTATAGTTCTCTTTTTTAGTGGAGTCTTTGCCTGGTTTTCATATCAGGGTAATGTTGACCTCATAGAATACATTTGAAAGTTTCCCTTCCATTTCCATTTTTTTGGGTAGTTTGAGAAGAATAGATATTATTTCTTCTTTAAATATTTGGTAAAATATACATGTGAAGCCTTCTGGCACTGTATTTTGTTTTTTGGGAGACTTTTGTTTGCTGATTCAATTTCTTTGCTTGTCATTTCTATCTTCAAGTTTTCTATTTCTCCTGTTTCAGTTTTGGTAGTTCATATGTTTCTAGGAATTTATCCATTTCTTCCTGGGTTGTCCAATTTGTTGGCAATATATTTTTTCATAACATTGTTATAACTGTATTTCTGTGATGCTGGTTGTTATTTCCCCTTGCTCATTTGTGATCTTTATATATTTGGGTCCTTTCTCTTTTGTTTTTGATAAGCCTGGCTAGAGTTTCATCAATTTTGTGACTTTTTTTTTTCCAAAGAACCAGCTCCCCTTCACTGGCCTGTTCTTTGTTGTTGTTTGTTTGTCTGTTTCCATATCATTTATTTCTGCTCTAAACTTTATTAATTCCCATTTTCTGCTGGTTTTAGACTTTATTTGTTGTTCCTTTTCTATCTTCTTTAGGTTTAAGATTAGGTTGTTGATTTGATATTTTTATTGCTTCTTGAATATGCCTGGTGTGATCTCAATCTTTTTGTACTTAAGGACTTTGTGACCTAGTATGTGATCTATTCTAGAGGATGACCCATGTGCACTTGAAAAGAATATGTATTCTCTCAGATGAGAATCTCTCAGATTCTTTTAAAATGAAATGTTATGAATATATCTGTTAGGTCCATCTGGCCCAGTGTGTAATTAAAGCCATTGTTTCCTTGTTGATTTTCTCCTTAGATGATCTATTGACATAAATGGGGTGTGAAAGTCCCATACTATTACTATATTATTATCAACATGTTCCTTTATGACTGTTATTAATTGTTTTATATATTTGGGTTCTCCCATTTTGGGTACATAAATATTTATAATTGTTAGATCTTCTTGTTTGATAGTTCCCTTTACTATGATACAGTGCCCTTCTTCATCTCTTGCAGATTTTTCCCACTCAGCATGTTGAACATATCATGTATTCTGGCTTGCCAAGTTTCTGTGAAGAGATCTGCAGCTAGCCTTGTGCATCCTCCCTTGTAATTTAGGGACTTCTTTTGTCTTGATGCTTTTATGATTTTCTTTATTATTGTATTTTGCCACTTTAAATACAAATGTCTTGGTGGTGGCCTGCTTTTGTTATTTCCAGTTTTTTTTTAATGTTTATTTATTTTTGACAGAGAAAGAGAGAGACAGAGACAGAGACAGAGCATGAGCAGGGAAAAGCAGAGAGAGAGAGAGGGAGACACAGAATCCAAAGCAGGCTCCAGGCTCTGAGCTGTCAGCACAGAGCCCAGCGCAGGGCTCAAACTCACAGACCACGAGATCATGACCTGAGCCAAAGTCGGATGCTCAATTGACTGAGCAACCCAGGCACCCCTCCAGTCAGATTTGAATCTCAGTTATTTCATTTTTCATTTCTGGCTGACTTTTTAAGCTATTTTATCACTTGATGTGGGTCTTCCTGATGTCTTCCATGCCTTTCTCAAGCCCAGTGAGTATCCTTATGATTGTTGCTTTAAATTGTCCATTGGGTATAATATTTATATCTGTTTCTCTTAAATCTCTGGCCATGAACTTTTCTTGTTCTTTTTTTTTTGGAATGAAGTCCTCTGTCTTGGCATTTTATCTAGAGCTCTATCTTCTTATGCGTGTTAGGAAATCTTGTTATGTTTCCTACTCCTGAGAGTAATGGCTTCATGAAGAAGAGATCATATAATGTCAGGGCGTATCACTTGTTGTGTGTGTGTGTGTGTGTGTGTGCGCGCACTCTGGTGCTATGTTTTGGCTGTTCTGTCCCTCAGGTTAGTCATCTGCAGAGGCTCTCTTTGCCTGCATTGGGTAGTCTTGGAGATGTCCACAGCGCGACAAGTTTTTACTAGAAATGCTCTGGTATGCTTGTTAAAAGAGGCCTAATGCTACTTCCACAAGAACTGAAGCCTTGTAGAACTCTATGGTCAGTAGATATGGTGTATTTGGGATTTTTAGCTGGTCTTCTTGGGAGGGGGCCCACTGTGCTAGTCCTTAGGCACACTTACTCAGGAAAGTCAGCACTAGCGGAGTGCAAGGGGCAGGATTCAGCGTAAGTTAGGAAGCCAGTATTGGCACTATTTACTGAGGTTGGTTTATGATGAACGGTGGGAGAGGGAAATGGTGTCAGCCAGCTCCTTTGTCTGCAGAGGGTCTCTGTGCTTGCTGCTCTCAGAGAAACACACTCAGAAGAGCGAATAATTTCCCCTCCTGTGTCCCAGGCATTTTTCAGATAACTGTTTTCATGCTGTCTGTCTTCCAGTTCCTTGCCTGCCTGGAGTACAGTGCACTTTGGCCTTATACCAGTTATGCCTGCTGGATTTTAAGAATCGAGACTTTAGGGACATACTGTGGCAGGGTCCTGAGCTGGTCTTCTGGGGGAGGGTGTCTCCATGCTGGTGTGAATGCAAGTTTGACCCAGAAGGGCACTCATGCCAGAGCACAGAGGCATGAGATTTGGAGCAAAGCAGGCTAAACAGCCAGTGTCTGGGTTAGTCACCCTCAGCATGTCTCTGCATCTATGCAGAGATTGGGGTGGGGGGAAGAAATGCTGCTGACCAGCTCTTTTGTCTGGGAGACCTGTCTTACAAACACCATCTCTCACAGATGTGCTCCAAGAAGATTGAACAGTTTCTCCCCATGCTACCTAGAGGGTCCTCAGATTGCTCTGTCTACCATGGGGTTACTTGCCTGCTTTCTCTCCAGGAGTAGGGAAGTGCCTTCAGGTCTCTATCCCAACCAAGCCTGCTGACCTCTAAGACTCCAGTGTTTGAGCTCCTATGGTTGCAAAAACAAAAATCAGCCTCTCTTGTTTACACAGTCAATGGTTTTGGGGAAGTGTTCTCCTTGTGTGTATCCCTATGCACTCCACTCTCTCTTGTATTTCCCTGGGACTAGGGCTCCCTGCCTTCTGCAACACTCACAATCCGTTTCTCTGCAAATCGTGTCTCCACATTCCCTACCTTCCTCAATGTGGTGTCTTCTCTCCCCCTAGTTGTGCAGTTTGTTCTGGTTAGTCACCCTCAGCAGGTCTCTGCACCTATGCAGAGGTGGTGGGGAGAGGTCAAGTCTTCAGGTCAATTTATTGGGTATTCAGAATGATTGATAGTTATCTAGCTATGTTTGAGGGACAAGGCAAGCCTAAGGTCCTCCTAATATGCCTCCATCTTAGCTCTAGACCAAGACTTTAAAACAGTCTCCTTAAAGATACTGAAAGAGCAAAGGAACACATGGACAAAGGCAGAAAAACGATGTGTGAGCAAAATAGAAATATCAATGATAAAGGCATGGAAAACATAAAAGGACCAAAATTTAATTCTGAATTTTAAAAGTACAAATGAAATGAAAAATACATTAAGCAATTTAGAAACAGATTTTTTTTGTGGAACGCCTGGGTGGCTCGGTCAGTTAAATGTCTGTCTCGGTTTTGGCTCAGATCATGATCTCATGGTTTGTGAGATTGAGCCCTGATTTGGGCCCTGTGATGACAGTATGGAGCCTGCTTGGGATTCCATCTTTCCCTCTCTCTCTCTGCCCCTCCCCAGCTTTCTGTCTCTCTCTCTCAAAAATAAATAGTTAAAAAAAAGTAAAAAAAAAAAAAACATTTTGGCAGGACGATGAAGTAACAGGAGGACTTGAAGAAAGGACAATTGAAATGATCAAGTCTGAGGCACAAAAATTTTAAAAAAAGATTAAAGAAAAAAAATACAGCTTTGATGACTAGGGGATATCATCAAGAAGATCCACATAAGCATTTTAGGAGTCTCTAAAGGTGGAGAGAGAGAATGAAACAGAGATATATTTGAAAAAATAATGGCTAAAAACTTCCCAAATTTGAAGCATGCTATAAATCTAGAAATCCAAGAGGCCCAACAAACCCCAAGCAGGATAAATCAAAAAGACCCTCGCTGAAACATGTTATAATCAAACTGTTGAAAGCTAAACAAAGAATCTTGAAATTAGTAAAAGAGAATTTATTCATCACATACAAGGGACCCTCATTAAAATTTCAGCATGTTTCTCACCATAAACCTGGAGGCCAGAAGGCACTGAGTTGAGATTTTCAAAGTGCTAAAAGAAGAAAACTGTCAACTGAGAATTGTATATTTAGCAAATTTGTTTGAAAAAGAGGGGAAAATTAAGACATTCCCAGATAAAAGCAGAAGGAGTTTGTTAGCACTAGACCTCCCTGCAAGAAATACTAAAGGAAATACTTCTGGTAGAAATGAAAGGATGCTAGACAGGAACTCAAAGCCATATGAATAAATTGAAATCTTCAATGAAAGTAAATACATGGTAATACATAGTATTATTGTAATTTGGGTTTTTAACTCCACTTTTTATTTTCCATGAATTTTAAAAGATAAATACATAGAAAAATAATTTCTAGTCATGGTTTGTGGCACACTATGTATAAATATGTATTTTTTGCCATCAATAACTAGAAAGGGTGAGGATGGAGCTGTATAGGAGCAGAAATTTGTTTGCTATTAAACTCGAACTAATATAAATTCAAATTAGAATGTTATAACTTTAGGATGTTAAATGTAATCCCCATGGTAACCACAAAGAAAATAGCTACAGGGCACCTGACTAACTCAGTCAGAAGACTAGGTGACTCTTAATCCCGGGGTTGGGAGTCTGATCTGTATGTTGGGTGTAGAGATTACTTATAAATAAATAAATAAATAAATAAATAAATAAATAAATAAACTTTTAAAAAAGAAAAAATAACTATAGTATGTACACAGAAGGAAATGAGAAAAGAATAATAATGATTCAATACAGTAATCTTCAGTACAATAATACAGCAATGCAAGAAATGAGTGACAAAACAGCTATTACCCTAAAGAAAACAAAAGCAAAATGGCAGAAACAAATTTCTACTTATTAATAAATAGTTTAAAAATAAAAATAGATTAAACTCTTAAATGAATATATACTGGAAAAAATTGAATTTTTAAATTTTAATTTTATTTTTTTAATTTAAATCCAAATTAGTTAGCATATGATTTCAGAAGAAGATTCCTTAATGCCCCTTACCCATTTAGCCCATTCCCCCTCCCACATCCCCTCCAGCAACCCTTTGTTCTCCATATTTAAGAGTATTTTATGTTTTGTCCCTCTCCCTGTTTTTATATTATTTTTTCTTTCCTTCCCTTACGTTCATCTGCTCTGTGTCTTAAAGTCCTCATGTGAGTGAAGTCATATGATATTTGTGTTTCTCTGACTAATTTCACTTACCATAGGACCCTCTAGTTCCATCCACATAGTTACAAATGGCAAGGTTTAATTCTTTTTGATTGCTGAGTAATATTCCATTGTGTGTGTGTGTGTGTGTGTGTGTGTGTGTGTGTGTATCACATCTTCTTTATCCATTCATCCATCAATGGACATTTGGGCTCTTTCCATACTTTGGCTATTGTTGATAGTGCTGCTATAAACATGGGGGTGCATGTGTCCCTTCAAAACAGCACACCTGTATCCCATGGAAAAATGCCTATCACTGCAATTGCTGGGTTGTAGGGTAATTCTATTTTTAGTTTTTTGAGGAACCTCCATACTGTTTTCCAGAGTGGCTGCACAGCTTGCATTCCCACCAACAATGCAAAAGAGATCCTCTTTCTCTGCATCCTCGCCAACATCTGTTGTTCCCTGAGTTGTTAATGTTAGTCATTCTGACAGGTGTGAGGTGATATCTCATTGTGGTTTTGATTTGTATTTTCCTGATGATGAGTGATGTTGAGCATTTTTTCATATGTCAGTTGGCCATCTGGACGTCTTCCTTGGTGAAGTATCTATTCATGTCTTTTGCCCATTTCTTCACTGGATTATTTGTTTTTTGGGTGTTGAGTTTGATAAGTTCTTTATAGATTTTGATACTATCCCTTTATCTGATATGTCATTTGCAAATATCTTCTCCCATTCTGTCGGTTGCCTTTTAGTTTTGCTGATTGTTTCCTTCGCTGTGCAGAAGTTTTTATTTTGATGAGGTCCCAGTAGTTCATTTTTGCTTTTGTTTCCCTTGCCTCCAGAGATGTGTTGAGTAAGAAGTTGCTGCGGGCAAGATCAAAGAGGTTTCTGCCTGCTTTCTCCTCAAGGATTTTGATGACTTCCTGTCTTACATTGAGGTCTTTCATCCACTTTGAGTTTATTTTTGTGTATGGTGTAAGAAAGTGGTCCAGGTTCATTCTTCTGCATGTTGCTGTCCAGTTTCCCCAGCACCACTTGCTGAAGAGACTGTCTTTATTCCAATGGATATTCTTTCCTGCTTTGTCAAAGACTAGTTGGCCATATGATTGTAGGTCCATTTCTGGGTTCTCTATTCTGTTCCATTGATATGAGTGTCTGTTTCTGTGACAGTACCATACTGTCTTAATGATTATAGCTTTGTAGTATAGCTTGAAGTCTGGGATTGTGATGCCTCCTGCTTTGGTTTTCTTTTTCAAGATTGCTTTGGCTATTTAGGGTATTTTCTGGTTCCACACAAATTTTAGGATTATTTGTTCTAGCTCTGTGAAGACCGTTCGTGTTATTTTGATAGGGATTGCATTGAATATGTAGATTGCTTTGGATAGTATCAACATTTTAACAACATTTGTTCTTCCTATCCAGGAGCATAGAATCTTTTTCCATTTTTTTTTTTGTGTCTTCTTCAAGTTCTTTCATAAGCTTTCTATAGTTTTCAGTGTATACATTTTTCACCTCTTTGGTTAGATTTATTCCTAGGTATTTTATGGTTTTTGGTGCAATTGTAAATGGGATCAATTTCTTGATTTCTCTTTCTGTTGCTTCATTGTTGGTGTATAGGAATGCAACAGATTTCTGTGCATTGATTTTATATCCTGCCACTTTGCTCAATTCATGAATCAGTTCTAGCAGTTTTTTGGTGGAATCTTTTGGGTTTTCCATATAGGGTATTATGTCATCTGCGAAGAGTGAAAGTGTGACCTCCTTTTGGCTGATTTGGATGCCTTTTATTTCTTTGTGTTGTCTGGTTACAGAGGCTAAGACTTCCAATACTATGTTGAATAATAGTGGTGAGAGTGGACATCCCTGTCTTGTTCCTGGCCTTCCTTAGGGGGAAAGCTCCCAGTTTTTCCCCATTAAGGATGATATTAGCGTTGGATCTTTCATATATGGCTTTTATGATCTTGAGATATAATCCTTCTATCCCTGCTTTATTCAGGGTTTTTATCAAGAAAGGATGTTGTATTTTGTCAAATGCTTTCTCTGCATCTATTGAGAGGATCATATGGTTCTTGTCCTTTCTTTATTGATGTGATGAATCACATTGATTGTTTTGCAGATATTGAAGCAGCCCTGAATGCCAGGTATAAATCCCACTTGGTCGTGGTGAATACTTTTTTAATGTATTGTTGGATCTGGTTGGCTTAAATCTTGTTGAGGATTTTTGCATCCATTTTCATCAGGGAAATTGGTCTATAGTTCTCCTTTTTAGTGGGGTCTCTGTCGGGTTTTGGAATCAAGGTAGTGCTGGCTTCATAGAGTTTGGAAGTTTTCCTTCCATTTCTATTTTTTGGAACAGCTTCAAGAGAATAGGTGTAAACTCTTCCTTAAATGTTTGGTAGAATTCCCCCAGGGAGCCACCTGGCCCTGGACTCTAGTTTTTTGGGAGATTTTTGATTATTAATTAAATTCCTTTACTGGTTATGGGTCTGTTCAACTTTTCTATTTCTTCCTGTTTCAATTTTGATAGTGTATATGTTTCCAGGAATTTGTCCATTTCTTCCAGATTGCCCATTTTATTGGCATATAATTGCTCATAATATTCTCTTATTATTGTTTTTATTTCTGCTGTGTTGGTTGTGATCTCTCCTCTTTCATTCTTGATTTTATTTATTTGGGTCTTTTCCTTTTAATTTTTCATCAAAGTGGCTAGTGGTTTATCAATTTTGTTAATTCTTTCAAAGAACCAGCTTCTGGTTTCATTGATCTTTTCTATTGTTTTTTGTTGTTGCTGTTGTTGTTTGGGGTTTTTTTGTGTGTTTTTTTGGTTTTGATAGCATTAATTTCTGCTCTAATCTTTATTATTTCCTGTCTCCTGTTGGTTTTGGGTTTTATTTGCTGTTCTTTTTCCAGCTCTTTAAGGTTAGGTTGTGTATTTGAGATCTTTCTTCCTTCTTTAGGAAAGCCTGGTTTTCTATATACTTTCCTCTTATGACCACCTTTCCTGCATCCCAGAGGTTTTGGGTTGTGGTGTTATTGTTTTCATTGACTTCCATATACTTTTTAATTTCCTCTTTAACCTCTTGGTTAGCCCATTCATTCTTTAGTAGGATGTTCTTCAGTCTCCAAGTATTTGTTACCTTTCCAAATTTTTTCTTGTTGTTCATTTTGAGTTTCATAGCCTTGTGGTCTGAAAATATGCACAGTATGATCTCAATCTTTTTGTACTTGCTGAGGGCTGATTTGTGTCCCACTACGTGGTTTATTCTGGAGAACAGTCCATGTGCACTGGAGAAGAATTCATATTCCACTGCTTTAGGATGAAATGTTCTGAATATATCTGTTAAGTCCTTCTGGTCCAGTGTGTCATTCAAAGTCATTGTTTCCTTGTTGGTTTTTTGATAAGATGATCTGTCCATTGCTGTGAGTGGGGTGTTGAGGCCTCCTACTATTATGGTATTACTATCAATGAGTTTCTTTATGTTTGTGATTAATTGATTTATATTTTGGGTGCTATCACATTTGGTGCTAAATGTTTACAATTGTTAGGTCTTCTTGGTGGATAGACCCCTTAGTTATGATAACTAGAAATAAACCCTCATATATATATATGGTCAATTAATTTCAACTAAGACTGCCAAGACAATGCAATGGACAAAGAGCAGTCTTTTCAACAAATGGTGCTGGGAAAACTGGATATTCAAACACAAAACAAAATTGAATCCATGCACAAAACTCAAAATGGATCAAAGATATAAATTTAAGAGCTAAAACTTTAAAACTCTTAGGAGTAACAAAACATACAGGTGGATCTTCATAACACCGGACTTGGCAATTCTTTCTTGGATAGGACACCAAAAGCATAGGCAACGATAACAAAAATAGGCAAACTAAATTTCATTAAAATAAAAAATTTTGTGTATCAAAGGACACTATGAAGAAAGTAAAAAGGCAACCCATAGAATGGGATAGAATTATTTGTAAATTGTATACCAGATAATAGATTAATATCCAGAACAGATTTTAAAATCTCCTACAATTCAACAAGAAAACACAACCCAATTAAAAATGAGCAAGACTTGAAAAGATATTTTTCCACAGACGATATACAAACAGCCAAAAAGCATATGAAAAGATGCTTAGTTAGTATCACAAGCCATTAGGGAAATGTAAATCAAAACCACAATAAAATTAATACTTTTTATTCATTGGGATAGTATTAAAAACAAACAAAAAACAAAACAAAAATAACTAATGTTGGTAAAAATGTAGAGAAACTGGAATCCTTGTACACTGCTGGTGGGAATATAAGATGGTGCAGCCCCTCTGGAAAACTGGAGTTCCTCAAAAAATTAAACATAGAATTACTCTATGTCCCAGCAACTTTGCTTCTAGATATACACTCAAAAGAATTTAAAGTAGGGACTCAGATACTTGTATAAAAATGTTGATAGTAGCATTATTCACAATAGCAAAAAAAGTGTTCATCAACCTAAGTGTCCGTCAACAGATAAATGGATAAACAAAATATGATACATCAACACAACATGGATGAACCTTGAAAACATTATGCTAAATGAAATAAGAGGCAAAGGACAAATATTATATGATTACACCTATAAAAGGTGATTTGGATAGTCAAATTCAAAAAAAGAAAGAAGAATAAAGGTTACCAGGGGCTTGGGGGGCTTAGGGTGGGGAGAGGAATAGGGAGCTATTGTTTAATGGGTCCAGAGTTTCTGGGATACTGAGAAAGCTCTAGAACTAGATAGTGATGATGTACACAACACTGAATGTACTTAAATTAATGCCATTGATTTGTATCCATAAAAATGGTTTAAACTGTAAATCTGGTTATGCATATTTTACCATAATAAATTTTAAATTGAGAATGTATCCAAAGGCCCTTACCACATTTGGTGAGCCTTTTGTTCCTCAATTAAAAGCGTGGGTATAGAAGTTACTTAGAGAATACTTTACAAAACCTTGATTGGTAGTGATGGCAAAACAGTACCTAACCCACCAACACACACACACACACACACACACACACACACACACTACACTCAATGCTCCATCAAATACCTATTATATTTTGCAAAGCATTACAAATATAGTAAATTCACTAATGATGCAAAGTTTACATCCTCCCATACTGACAAAAACACATACATTCTCTAAGCACAAAGCTTATATGCACAAATAATTTTCTGCAAAAAGACAAAATTTCAATTAATCACAATGGGAATTTAGTTATTTAATGCAACCAATAATCTAATATCACCAATAAAATGTAAGCAGTTATATCACAAAACCAGGGTTATATTCAGTGGACATGCATTAATAATCTACAATTTTAACATTACACTAGAAAAGGAACTGAATACAAAATTTCCCTTGATTTATGGTGGTCTTCAAATTTTATGGCACAGATTACCAATAAAACTGCAAAAACAGATTGTAAATATTTTCAATAAAATGGCAAAAAATTTAATGAGACTTTAGGTTTCATATTGGGCTAAAGATTCAAAACATCAAGCTGGCCCCAATCTGTCAAAAATGACAGATAAATATATACAATGACTAGACAGGTTATTTGGTTATAATGGTGATACAGTTTTTATTTTAAAGTCTAGATTGTCTGATATAAGTATGGCTACTCCGGCTTTCTTTTGTTGACCAGTAGCATGATAGATGGTTCTCCATCCCCTTACTTTCAATCTGAAGGTGTCTTTAGGCCTAAAGTGAGTCTCTTGTAAACAGCATATAGATGGATCCTGTTTTCTTATCCATTCTGTTACCCTATGTCTTTCGAATGGAACATTTAGAACATTTATTACATATTATATCACTCTAGTAAGTACTGAAAGATATGAATTTATTGTCATTATGTTGCTTGTAGAGTAGGAGTTTCTGTTGGTGTTCTCTGGTCCTTTCTAGTCTTTGTTGCTTTTGGTCCTTACTTATTTGTTGTTGTTTTTTTCATCTTTTCTCCCCTCAGATAGTTCCCCTTAAAATTTCTTGCAGGGCTGGTTTAGTGGCCACAAACTCCTTTAATTTTTGTTTATCTGGGAAACTTTTTATCTCTCCTTCTAATTTGAATGACAGCCTTGCTGAATAAAGAATTCTTGGCTGCATATTTTTGTGATTCTGTACATTGAATATATCCTGCCACTCCTTTCTGGCCTGCCAAGTTTCTGTGGATAGGTCTGCTGCAAACCTGATCTGTTTTACCTTGTAGGTTAGGGACTTTTTTTTCCCTTGGTGCTTTCATGATTCTCTCCTTGCCTGAGTATTTTGTGAATTTGAGTATATGACTCGTTGATGGTCACTTTTTGTTGAATCTTTTTTGGGACTTTTGTTGGGAATCCTGTGTTCTTCCTGGATTTTGATGTCTGTGTCTTTCCCCAGGTTAGGAAAGTTTTCCACTATGATTTGCTCACATAACCCTTCTACCTTATTTCTCTCTCTTCCTCTTTTGTGACCCCTATGATTCTGATGCTTTTCCTTTTTAATGAGTCACTGATTTCTATAATTCTTAAATCGTGCTCTTTTGCCTTAATCTCCCTCTTGTTTTCTGCTTCATTATTCTCCATAAGTTTTTCCTCTGTATCACTGATTCTCTGTTCTGCCTCATCCATCCTTGCCACCATAGTCTCAATCTGAGATTGCAGCTCACTTATAGCATTTTTAAATTTCATCCTGACTAGCTTTTACTCCTTTTATCTCACAGAAAGGGGTTCTAATCTATTTTTTACTCCAGCTAGTATTCTTATTATTGTGATTCTAAATTCTGGTTCAGACATCTTGCTTGTATCTGTGTTGGTTAAGTCCCTGGCTCTCATTTCTTCCTGCTCTTTATTTTGGGGTGAATTCCTGCTGAATTCTGTGGTTCAAGTTGTGCAGATTGTTGTGTTGATCCTCAGATCAGTTTTCTAGGTGTGCAGGGTGGTTTAGTGTTGGTCTAGCTGTATTTCATGGATGTTTGAAACACAAAAAACTTCCATGCTGTTCCTCCATCTTGGCTCCTCCCCCAAAAAATGGACTTTTAAAAATGATTTAACTATATGTTGTCTATAAAAGATTCACTGTAGATTCAAATATACAAATATATTTAGAATGAAAGAATGGAAAAAGATACTCTATATAAAAAGTAACCAAGAGAATAGGGGAAGGGGTATATGAATATCATACAAAATAGACAAATCAGAAAGTCTATAAGAGAGAAAAAGGACATTCTATAATAATAAAATTTCAATATAGCAAGTTGATATAACAAACATTTACACCCCTAATAACAGACCTTCAAAGTACATATAAAGAAAAAGCTGTCAGAATTAAGAGATATAGACAGTCATACAATAATAGGAGGAAATTTTAGTACCCTATTCTGTTGTGGATAGAACAACCAAGCAGAGAATAAATAAGAAATAGAGGATTTGAACAATACAATAAACCAAATAAATTTAACAGATGTATACGAAACACCCAGCAAAAACAACATACACATTCTTCTCAAGTATTCTTCTCAAGTATACATTGGACATTCTCCAGGATAGACCATATATGTTTAGGCACAAAACTAGCCTCAACAGATTTTAAGAGACTGATATACAAGGTATCTTCTGAACACAGTAAGATGCAGCTAGAAATCAATAACCAGGGGAAACAGAAAACAAATCACAAATATATGGAAGTTAAACAGTACAATCTGAAACAGCCAATGCATCAAGGAATAAATCACAAAAGAAATTAGAAAATGCTTATAGGTAAATGAAAATGCAAATTCAGTATACCAAAATTTATAGAATGCACTAAATGCTGTAAAGAGGAAAATTTATAACTGCAACTTCTTACATTAAAAAGGAAGAAAGATCTCAAATCAACAATCTAATTTATACTTTAAGGAACTAGAAAGAGAACAAACTAACCTCAAAGCTAGCAGAAAGAAGGAAAAAATAAAGATTAGAATAAAGATAAGTAAAATAGAGAATATAAAAATAAGAGAAAAATCAATGAAACCAGAAGTCGGTTCTTCAAAGAGATCAACAAATTTGACAAATATTTATAACTAGTGAGGAGACTGAATCACTAAGAAAAAAAAAAAAACTCCAAAGAAAATCCCAGAGCAGTTGGCTTCATTGGTATATACCACCAAACATTAAAAAAATAGCACCAATCCTTATCAAACAAAAAATTGAAGAGAAGAGAATAATTCTTAACTCTTTTTAAGAGGCTAGGATTGCCCTGATATCAAGACCATACAAAACCTTTATAAGAAAATAAAACTCCAGATGAATATCCCTTATGAATATTGATGGAAAAATATTCCAGTAAATACTACCAAACAAAATTCAGCAGCATAGTAGAAGGATTATACATCATGACCAAGTGGAATTTATTCCTGCAATGCAAAGATGACTTAACATATGAAAATCAATCATGTAATACACACTAAATTAATAGACTGAAGGGGAAATTTTCACACAATCACTCAAGTGGGGCAGAAAAAGCATTTGACAAAATTTAACACTCTTTCATGGATAAAAACACTAATAAAAAACTAGGAATGAATGGAAACTACTCAACACAATAAAGGCCACATATGAAAAAAAAAAAAAAACAGTAACATAATACTTGAAGGTGAAAGAATGAAAAAGCTTTCCCTCCAAAATCAGGAACAAGATCAGAATGTTCAATTTTACCATTTTTATTCAACAGAATATTGGAAGTTATAAATTGTCTTGGTCAGTAAGCCTGCTATAACAGAGTACCATAAACTGGGTGACTTAAATAACAGATGTCTATTTCTCACAGTTCTGAAGGCTGGGTATCTAAGATCAAGGTCTCAGACAGTTTGATTCCTATTAAGTTCTCTTTCAGGTCTGCAGATGACTTCCTCCTTGCTGTATCTTCACATTGCAGACAGAAATATCATCTCTCCTATGTCTTTTCTTAAAAGGGCATTAAGCCCATTCACAGTACTCTATTTTCATGACCAAATTACCTCCCAAAGGCCCCACCTCCAGATACCAACACATCAAAGATTAGGACTTCAACATACGAATTTGGGGGACAATCAGTCCAAAGCACAGCAGTATTGCAGTTAGGCAATAAAAAGGCATAAAAGGCATTCAAATTGGAAAGAAGTAAAATTATCTTTATTCACAGATGACATGATTTTATATGTAGAAAGATAGATTACACACACACACACAAAGCTGTTGTAACTAATACACAATTTCAGCAAAGTTGCAGAATACAAAATCAATATAAATCATTTGTTTTTATATACACTTACAATAAACAATCTGAAAAGGGAAATAAGAAAGCAATTCCATTTATAGTAGCATTGAAAGGAATAAAGTCTCTATAAATTAACCAAGGAGATAAAATACTTTGCTGAAAACTATGAAATATTGTTGAAAGAAATTAAAGATAAATAAATAAAAATACATTCCGTTTTCATTGATTGTGATATTTAAAGATGTCAGTCCTACTTAAAGGGATCTATACAGTCAGTGAAATTCCTATGAAAATCCCAATAATTCCAACCACCTGGTTGGCTCAGTTGGTTGAGTATATGACTCTTGATTTTGGCTCAGTTCAAAATCACTGTGGATCAAGTGTTGTGTCAGGCTTCACACTGAGTGTGGAGCCTGCTTAAAATTCTCTCTCCCCTATTTTTTTCCTCTCTCTCTCCCTCTGTCCCTTTCCTCCACTCTCTAACTTTAAAAATCTCAGTAATTTTTTTAAGAAATAGAAAAATCCACCCTAAGAGACTCTGAATAGCCAAAAAAGAAAAAAAAATCCTGAAAAAGAGAAAAAAATGTTTGAAGTGCTCACACTTCCTGATTTAAAATCTTACCACAAAGCTACAGAAATCAAAACACTGTGGTACTGGCATAAAGACAGACATATAGACCAATAGATAGGACAGAGACCCCATAAATAAGCCCAGAAATAACATAAATACTAAAATGATTTTTGGCAGGGGTACTTAAAACATTCAAACGGAAAAAAGAGTCTTTTCAACAAATGATGCTGAGAAAACTGGATATTCACATAAAAACAATGGACTTACCTAACACCTTATACAACATTAACTAAAAATGTATTGACGACCTAGATATAAGAACTAATAGTATAAAACACTTAGAAGAAAACATTAGGGGGAAAGTTTCATGACATTGAATTTGGCAAAGCTTTCTTGGATATGACACTAAAATTACAAACAACACAAGACAAAGACAAACTGGATTCTATCATACAAAACTATTTGCATCAAAAACTATCAACAAAGTTAAAAGCAATTTATAGAATGGGAGAAAATATCTGCAAATCACATACCTCATAAGGGATTCATATACAGAACATATAAAGAACTCCTAAAACTCAACAGCACCAAAAAAAGAAACAAGTCAAATGAAAAATGGGCAAAGGTTGTGATTAAACACTTCTTCAAAGAAGATATAAAGTGACCAATAAACACATGAAGTTAAATGTCAGTAAGTATTAGAGGAATGCACATAAAAAAAAGATGAGGTATAATGTCACAATACTAGAATGACTATTATTATAAAACAATGACAACAACACAAAACAAAAAAAGTTTTGTTGAGGACGTGGAGAAATGGGAACTCTGTGCATTGCTGGTAGGAATATAAAATGACAAAGACACCGTGGAAAATAATGTGGTGGTTCCTCAGAAAATTAAACACAGAATTACTGTATGGCCCAACAATTCCACTGGTCAAGGGATTTGAACAGATATTTGTTCACTCCTGTTCATAGCAGCATTATTCACAATAGCCAAATGGTGGAAACAATCCAAACAGTCATCAAAAGATGAATGATAAACGAAATGTCATAGAATGGAATGTTATTTAACCTTAAAATGAAATGAAATTCTTATATATACCACTACATAGATGAAGCTTGAAGACCATATACTAAATGAAATAAGCCACATACAGAAGGACAAATATTGTTATGATTCAATTCATGTGAAATGTCCAGAATAGGCAAATCTGTACATACCAAAAGTAAATTAGTGTTTGCCTTAGCATAGGGGACAAGAGATGGGAATGGAGAGTGGCTGCAGATGAGTACTTTCTTTTTAGGTCATGAAAATATTCTGCAATTAGATTGTTACTATCATTTTACAATTCTGTAAATATACTAAAAACCATTGAATTGTACACTTTAAAAGGATCAGCATGGTATGTGAATTATAATTCAATAATGCTGTTGGGGAAAATGCTGGGAATGTTTAAAAATGACAAAAATAAATTTTATATCCATATACAGTGTCAGTAGAGTGGCTGAGGTCAGTATCTGGATCCCTTCTCAGGCTCAGATCATCTCCTCTCATCTACCCTCAGTTTTAACCTTGCCCCACTTATTCCTAATTTTTTCTTAATAAGGCCACCGAGGACTCTTTTTCCCCCTCTGTAGACACCATCTATTCCACCTCTTAGAATTACTAGTTCCTAAACTCAGCTAATTGTTAATGCCAGTCAAGGTTGCTCCTTGGGTAGATATTTCTGCCATGGACTTTTGTCAGAATTTCTTTTTAATATTAGCTCCTCCACTAGTCACTAGCTGCACAAACTTGAGAGATGTATTAAATCTTTAAAACTTGGCTTCCTCATCTGCAAAATGAAGATATTATACTTATATTCATTTTCTAGGGTTTGTGATAATTAAATAAAATTGATGCATCTGAAACTCTTAGCCAAGTCTCTGGGTCATCTTAGTGCTTAGTAAGTGCTTTTTATCATTTGATTTTCTATAGTGGAACACTGTCTTCTTTTGTTTTTAAGGGTGCCACTGCCAATTACAGCAAAATTAATCTTACTGGAATGATGTAACAACAAATTTTTTTAAAGTATAGAAGTAAAAACAAAACAAAGTTTCTGTAGTGTATAGTGTATTAAAAAGAAAAAAAACCTCCTCACCCTATAATTTTGACTCTTTCATTCAACATTCATTCAATAAATGTGTGGTAAGCAGAATAATGTTGTGTCCCCCATCCTTAGTGCCTATTAATACATTACCGTACATGGCAAAAGGGACTTTGAACATGTGATTAAGGTTAAGGACCTTGAGATGGGAAGATTATTCTGGCCCAATCCTTAAAAGTGGAAGATGACAAAAGAAGAATGCTTTGGAAAGATACAATGTGAGAAAGACTCAACCTTCCAATTCCTTAAAAATGGAGGAAAGGCTAATTTTGGATGTAAATTTTAAAAAATAAAATTTAAAAATAAATAAATAAAAATGGAGGAATGGCACCATGAGCCAAATCCAGAGGCCCCTGGAAGCTGGGAGTAGACCTCAGCTTACTGCCAGCAATAAAACACAAGTCTAGGTCCAACAACCACAAATAACCAAATTCCATCAACAAACAAAGTGAGAAGGAAACAGATTTTTCCCTACAACTTACAGAAAGGGATATAGCCTCTTGGCATCTTGATTTTAACCCAGTGAAACCCATGTCTGACTTCTGACCTACAGAACTGTAAGCCATTAAATTTGTGTTGTTTTAAGTCACTAAGTTTGTGGTAATGTTAGGACAGAAACTAATACAAAATATTTATTGAGCTGAGGAAGAGTAGGGGCGAGACCGAGAGTTGCCCTATCTAGCCTCCACTGTTATCATCGTACATAATCCTAATAAATTTGTCAAAACTAGGAAACCAATATTGGAACATTACTATTTTTGTGGGAGGGGGGTATTTTTTTTATTATTTTTTTTAATATATGAAATTTATTGTCAAATTGGTTTCCATACAACACCCAGTGCTCAACCCAAAAGGTGCCCTCCTCAATACCCCTCACCCACCCTCCCCTCCCTCCCACCCCCCATCAACCCTCAGTTTGTTCTCAGTTTTCAACAGTCTCTTATGCTTTGGTTCTCTCCCACTCTAACCTCTTTTTTTTTTTTCTTCCCCTCCCCCATGGGTTTCCGTCAAGCCTCTCAAGATCCACATAAGAGTGAAACCATATGGGATCTGTCTGTCTCTGTATGGCTTATTTCACTTAGCATCACACTCTCCAGTTCCATCCACGTTGCTACGAAAGGCCATATTTCATTCTTTCTCATTGCCACGTAGTATTCCATTGTGTATATAAACCACAATTTCTTTATCCATTCATCAGTTGATGGACATTTAGGCTCTTTCCTTAATTTGGCTATTGTTGAGAGTGCTGCTATAAACATTGGGGTACAAGTGCCCCTATGCATCAGTACTCCTGTATCCCTTGGGCAAATTCCTAGCAGTGCTATTGCTGGGTCATAGGGTAGGTCTATTTTTAATTTTATGAAGAACCTCCACACTGTTTTCCAGAGTGGCTGCACCAATTTGCATTCCCACCAACAGTGCAAGAGGTTTCCTGTTTCTCCGCATCCTCGACAGCATCTATAGTCTCCTGATTTGTTCATTTTGGCCACTCTGACTGGCGTGAGGTGATATCTGAGTGTGGTTTTGATTTGTATTTCCCTGATAAGGAGCGACGTTGAACATCTTTTCATGTGCCTGTTGGCCATCTGGATGTCTTCTTTAGAGAAGTGTCTATTCATGTTTTCTGCCCATTTCTTCGCTGGGTTATTTGTTTTTCGGGTGTGGAGTTTGGTGAGCTCTTTATAGATTTTGGATACTAGCCCTTTGTCCGATATGTCATTTGCAAATATCTTTTCCCATTCCGCTGGTTGCCTTTTAGTTTTGTTGGTTGTTTCCTTTGCTGTGCAGAAGCTTTTTATCTTCATAAGGTCCCAGTAATTCATTTTTGCTTTTAATTCCCTTGCCTTTGGGATGTGTCGAGTAAGAGATTGCTACGGCTGAGGAATGAGAGGTCTTTTCCTGCTTTCTCCTCTAGGGTTTTGATGGTTTCCTGTCTCACATTCAGGTCCTTTATCCATTTTGAGTTTATTTTTGTGAATGGTGTGAGAAAGTGGTCTAGTTTCAACTTTCTGCATGTTGCTGTCCAGTTCTCCCAGCACCATTTGTTAAAGAGACTGTCTTTTTTCCATTGGATGTTCTTTCCTGCTTTGTCAAAGATGAGTTGGCCATACGTTTGTGGGTCTAGTTCTGGGGTTTCTATTCTATTCCATTGGTCTATGTGTCTGTTTTTGTGCCAATACCATGCTGTCTTGATGATGACAGCTTTGTAGTAGAGGCTAAAGTCTGGGATTGTGATGCCTCCTGCTTTGGTCTTCTTCTTCAAAATTACTTTGGCTATTCGGGGCCTTTTGTGGTTCCATATGAATTTTAGGATTGCTTGTTCTAGTTTCGAGAAGAATGCTGGTGCAATTTTGATTGGGATTGCATTGAATGTGTAGATAGCTTTGGGTAGTATTGACATTTTGACAATATTTATTCTTCCAATCCATGAGCAGGGAATGTCTTTCCATTTCTTTATTTCTTCTTCAATTACCTGCATAAGCTTTCTATAGTTTTCAGCATACAGATCTTTTACATCTTTGGTTAGATTTATTCCTAGGTATTTTATGCTTTTTGGTGCAATTGTGAATGGGATCAGTTTCTTTATTTGTCTTTCTGTTGCTTCATTGTTAGTGTATAAGAATGCAACTGATTTCTGTACATTGATTTTGTATCCTGCAACTTTGCTGAATTCATGTATTAGTTCTAGCAGACTTTTGGTAGAGTCTATCAAATTTTCCATGTATAATATCATGTCATCTGCAAAAAGCGAAAGCTTGACTTCATCTTTGCCAATTTTGATGCCTTTGATTTCCTTTTGTTGTCTGATTGCTGTTGCTAGAACTTCCAACACTATGTTAAACAACAGCGGTGAGAGTGGACATCGCTGTCGTGTTCCTGATCTCAGGGAAAAAGCTCTCAGTTTTTCCCCATTGAGGATGATGTTAGCTGTGGGCTTTTCATAAATGGCTTTTATGATGTTTAAGTATGTTCCTTCTATCCCGACTTTCTCAAGGGTTTGTATTAAGAAAGTGTGCTGGATTTTGTCAAAGACCTTTCTGCATCGATTGACAGGATCATATGGTTCTTCTCTTTTTTTTTTATTAATGTGATGTATCACGTTGATTGATTTGCGAATGTTAAACCAGGCCTGCATCCCAGGAATGAATCCCACTTGATCATGGTGAATAATTCTTTTTATATGCCATTGAATTTGATTTGCTAGTATCTAATTGAGAATTTTTGCATCCATATTCATCAGAGATATTGGCCTGTAGTTCTCTTTTTTACTGGGTCTCTCTCTGGTTTAGGAATCAAAGTAATACTGGCTTCATAGAATGAGTCTGGAAGTTTTCCTTCCCTTTCTATTTCTTGGAATAGCTTGAGAAGGATAGGTATCATCTCTGCTTTAAATGTCTGGTAGAACTCCCCTGGGAAGCCATCCGGTCCTGGACTCTTATTTGTTGGGAGATTTTTGATAACCGATTCAATTTCCTCGCTGGTTATGGGTCTGTTAAAGCTTTCCATTTCCTCCTGATTGAGTTTTGGAAGAGTGTGGGTGTTTAGGAATTTGTCCATTTCTTCCAGGTTGTCCAATTTGTTGGCATATAATTTTTCATAGTATTCCCTGATAATTGTTTGTATCTCTGAGGGATTGGTTGTAATAATTCCATTTTCATTCATGATTTTATCTATTTGGGTCATCTCCCTTTTCCTTTTGAGAAGCCTGGCTAGAGGTTTGTCAATTTTGTTTATTTTTTCAAAAAACCAACTCTTGGTTTCGTTGATCTGCTCTACAGTTTTTTTAGATTCTATATTGTTTATTTCTGCTCTGGTCTTTATTATTTCTCTTCTGCTGCTGGGTTTAGGCTGCCTTTGCTGTTCTGCTTCTATTTCCTTTAGGTGTGCTGTGAGATTTTGTATTTGGGATTTTTCTTGTTTCTTGAGAGAGGCCTGGATTGCAATGTATTTCCCTCTCAGGACTGCCTTCACTGCATCCCAAAGCGTTTGGATTGTTGTATTTTCATTTTCATTTGTTTCCATATATTTTTTAATTTCTTCTCTAATTGCCTGGTTGACCCACTCATTCGTTAGTAGGGTGTCCTTTAACCTCCATGCTTTTGGAGGTTTTCCGGACTTTTTCCTGTGGTTGAGTTCAAGCTTCATAGCATTGTGGTCTGAAAGTATGTATGGTATAATTTCAATTCTTGTAAACTTATGCAGGGCTGTTTTGTGACCCAGTATATGATCTATCTTGGAGAATGTTCCATGTGCACTCGAGAAGAAAGTATATTCTGTTGCTTTGGGATGCAGAGTTCTAAATATATCTGTCAAGTCCATCTGATCCAATGTATCATTCAGGGCCCTTGTTTCTTTATTGACCGTGTGTCTAGATGATCTATCCATTTCTGTAAGTGGGGTGTTAAAGTCCCCTGCAATTACCACATTCTTATCAATAAGGTTGCTTAAGTTTGTGAGTAATTGTTTTATATATTTGGGGGCTCCGGTATTCGGCACATAGACATTTATAATTGTTAGCTCTTCCTGATGGATAGACCCTGTAATTATTATATAATGCCCTTCTTCATCTCTTGTTACAACCTTTAATTTAAAGTCTAGTTTGTCTGATATAAGTATGGCTACTCCAGCTTTCTTTTGGCTTCCAGTAGCATGATAAATAGTTCTCCATCCCCTCACTCTCAATCTAAAGGTGTCCTCAGATCTAAAATGAGTCTCTTGTAGACAGCAAATAGATGGGTGTTGTTTTTTTATCCATTCTGATACCCTATGTCTTTTGGTTGGTGCATTTAATCCATTTACATTCAGTGTTATTATAGAAAGATACGGGTTTAGAGTCATTGTGATGTCTGTATGTTTTATGCTTGTAGTGATGTCTCTGGTACTTTGTCTCACAGGATCCCCCTTAGGATCTCTTGTAGGGCTGGTTTAGTGGTGACAAATTCCTTCAGTTTTTGTTTGTTTGGGAAGACCTTTATCTCTCCTTCTATTCTAAATGACAGACTTGCTGGATAAAGGATTCTCGGCTGCATATTTTTTCTGTTTAGCACACTGAAGATATCGTGCCAATCCTTTCTTGCCTGCCAAGTTTCAAAAGAGAGATCAGTCACGAGTCTTATAGGTCTCCCTTTATATGTGAGGGCATGTTTATCCCTTGCTGCTTTCAGAATTTTCTCTTTATCTTTGTATTTTTCCAGTTTCACTATGATATGTCATGCAGAAGATCGATTCAAGTTATGCCTGAAGGGAGTTCTCTGTGCCTCTTGGATTTCAATGCCTTTTTCCTTCCCCAGTTCAGGGAAGTTCTCAGCTATAATTTCTTCAAGTACCCCTTCAGCACCTTTCCCTCTCTCTTCCTCCTCTGGGATACCAATTATGCGTATATTATTTCTTTTTAGTGTATCACTTAGTTCTCTAATTTTTCCCTCATACTCCTGGATTTTTTTATCTCTCTTTCTCTCAGCTTGCTCTTTTTCCATAACTTTATCTTCTAGTTCACCTATTCTCTCCTCTGCCTCTTCAATCCGAGCTGTCGTCATTTCCATTTTGTTTTGCATTTCGTTTAAAGCACTTTTCAGCTCCTCGTGACTGTTCCTTAGTCCCTTGATCTCTGTAGCAAGAGATTCTCTGCTGTCCTCTATACTGTTTTCAAGCCCAGCGATTAATTTTATGACTATTATTCTAAAGTCACTTTCTGTTATATTATTTAAATCCTTTTTGATCAGTTCATTGGCTGTTGTTCTTTCCTGGAGATTCTTCTGAGGGGAATTCTTCAGTTTGGTCATTTTGGATAGTCCCTGGAGTGGTGAGGACCTGCAGGGCACTTCCCCTGTGCTGTGGTGTATAACTGGAGTTGGTGGGCGGGGCTGCAGTCCGACCTGATGTCTGCCCCCAGCCCACCGCTGGGGCCACAGTCGAACTGGTGTGTGCCTTCTCTTCCCCTCTCCTAGGGGCGGGATTCACTGTGGGGTGGCGTGGCTGTCTGGGCTACTTGCACACTGCCAGGCTTGTGGTGCTGGGGATCTGGCGTATTAGCTGGGGTGGGTAGGCAAGGTGCACAGGGGCAGGAGGGGCAGGCTTAGCTCGCTTCTCCTTAGGTGATCCACTTCAGGAGGGGCCCTGTGGCAGCGGGAGATAGTCAGATCCGCTGCCGGAGGTTTGGCTCCACAGAAGCACAGAGTTGGGTGTTTGCGCAGAGCGAGCAAGTTCCCTGGCAGGAACTGGTTCCCTTTGGGATTTTGGCTGGGAGATGGGCGGGGGGAGATGGCGCTGGTGAGCGCCTTTGTTCCCCCACCAAGCTGAGCTCTGTCTTCCGGGGGCTCAGCAACTCTCCCTCCCTTTGTCCTCCAGCCTTCCCGCTTTCTGAGCAGAGCTGTTAACTTATGACCTCCCAGAGGCTAAGTTGCGCTTGCTGTGGGAACACAGTCCGTCCGGCCCCTCCACTTTTGCCAGCCAGACTCGGGGGCTCTGCTTGGCCGGTGGGCTGCCCCTCCGCCCCGGCTCCCTCCCGCCAGTCCTTGGAGCGCGCACCGCCTCGCCACCCTTCCTACCCTCTCCCGTGGGCCTCTTATCTGCGCTTGGCTCCAGAGACTCCATTCTGCTAATCCTCTGGCGGTTTTCTTGGTTATTTAGGCAGGTGTAGGTGGAATCTAAGTGATCAGCAGGACGCGCGGTGAGCCCAGCGTCCTCCTATGCTGCCATCTTCCCTCTCTCCCCTGGAACATTACTATTAACTGATCTTTGCATTTTATCTAGATTTCACTAATTTTTCCAATGTCTTTTCTTTTTTTTTCTTTTTTTTCTTTTTTTTTCTGCTCCAGAATCCCATCAAGGATACCACCATTACATTTAGTCATCTACCTCTGGTCTGAGGCAGTTTTTCAGAATTTCTTCATTTTTGTTAATCTTGACAGTTTTGAGCAGTGTTGGTCAGGTATTTTGTAGAAATGTTCCTCAATTTGGGCTTGTCTGATGTTTGCTCATGGTTGGACTCTGGTTATGAGTTTTGGGGAGGAAGACCACAGAGTTGAAGTGCCATTCTCATCATACCATATTAAGGCTACATGCTATTAACATGACTTATTAGTAATAATAGCCTTGATTAAATAAGTGAAGTAGTGTTTTCCGGGTGTCCCTACCTACAAATTTACACCTCCCATGTCCATACCCTTCTCTTTGGAAGCAAGTCATCAAACAAAATCATCAAGCAAAGCCCTTACACAGGAGGAGGCTGGGGTAGGGAGGAAGAATTAAGCTACATGTCTTGGAGGGCAAAGATTCTACATAAATTATTTAAAATTCTTCTATATGTAACATTTGTTAATATTTATTTATTTATTTATTTATTCATTAGTTCATTCATTCACTTATTTATATCAGTATGGACTCCTGGATTTTTATTTTACACTTTGGGTTACAGTCCAATACTATGTTATTGTTTTTGTTGCTCAAATTGTTCCAAATTTGGACATTGGAAGCTCTTTCAAATTAGCTATTATGTCCCTTCAATATGTTCTAATAATTATGTTTCTTGGATACTTCCTTTCTTGTTGGCACCGCTAAATGTTCCAGACTCACCTTCTATTTTCCTTGTCACAATCCTTAGAATCAGCCATTTCTCTAAGAGCCCTGGTTCCTTTTATTGGAGAATGGTATTAGAAATCAAGATCTGGGTTCTAGGTGTGCTTGTTGCTACTGGGGTACCATTGTTTCTAGCTCCTCTTAGTAGGCAGAACTAGGATATCATATGTACATACTAACCCATGTAGTCTCACTTATATATAATTATTTCTGTATCAACTGGTATCTGTAATAGGCTAAACATGAGCTCATTCTGATGTCTCTGACTCTAACCTAATACCATATAACTCATTTTAGGGGGTAAGACTTTGAATTTTTTTTTTTCAGAAAAATCAGTTTCATGAATTGAATGATAATTATATGTAGCACCATGGACATTACCTTTCTCTTCAAACCTTCCAGTGGTCCCCCTGATAACATACAGACTCAAATACCAATTCTCAACTTATATATGTATTTTTACAACTTTATTGACATTGGTGTTAATTGACATTGGGTAATTGGGTAATAAATTGCACATGTTTGGGTGTACAATTTGTTGTTTTGACATATGTATGTATGTGCTTATACATACAGCCATCCCACAATTAGGAGAATGATTAATAAAGAATAAATTTACCCACAATTCCTCAGTTTTTTCACTCCCCCTTTCATAATTCCTCTGTCTTCTGCCCCACTCTGCCCCTCTTCCATCCTGAGTCAACCTGCTTTCCATCACTAAAGATTAGTTTGTATTTTACAGAATTTTACATCAATGAAGTCATGTAGTTTGTACACATTTTTTTGTCTGTCGCTTTCACTCTGTCTGCATAGTTATTTTGAGGTTTATCCATAATATTCATATATCAATAATTGATTCCTTTTATATTATTGAATAGTATTCAATTGTGTGGGTATAGCACAATTTGTTTTTCTATTCACCTGTTGATGGATATTTGGGTTGTTTTTATTTTATGGCTATTACACATAAAACTGTCATAAATATTTATGTACAAGTATTTGTATGAACATGGCTTGATCATTTTGAATATGTTCAACTTATGTCCACACCAGAAGTATATGAGTTCCAGTTTTTCCAAATCCAACACCAAGCCTGGTCAGTCTGTATAATTTTAGATATTCTTGTAGGTGGAAAGTGGTATTTCATTCCTTACTGACATATGATGTTGAATACATTTTTCTTCACTTATTTGTCATCAGTATAACTTTCATTGTTGAAATATCTATAAAAATGGACCATTTTAATGGAAGTGTTGCTTTTTTATTGGGCTTTGGGAATTCTTTATATATTCCAGATACAAGTCTTTTTTACATATAAATTATTGTCAAATTGATCTATAATACAATACCCAGTGTTCATCCCAGCAAGTGCCCTCCTCAATGCCCATCACCCATTTTCACTCTCCCTCTCCCCCGCCCCCCCTCAACCTTGTTTGTTCTCTGTATTTAAGAGTCTTTTGTGGGGGTGCCTGGGTGGCGCAGTCGGTTAAGCGACCGACTTCAGCCAGGTCACGATCTCGCGGTCTGTGAGTTCCAGCCCTGCGTCAGGCTCTGGGCTGATGGCTGGGAGCCTGGAGCCTGTTTCCAATTCTGTGTCTCCCTCTCTCTGCCCCTCCCCCGTTCATGCTCTGTCTCTCTCTGTCCCAAAAAAAATAAATAAAAAACGTTGAAAAAAAAAATTTAAAAAAAAAAGAGTCTTTTGTGGTTTGCCTCCCTCCCTTTCTGTTTATAACTATATTTTCCCCTTCCCTTCCGCCGTGGTCTTCTGTTAAGTATCTCAAAATGCATATATGAGTGAAAACATATATCTGTCCTCTGACTGACTTATTTCACTCAGCATAATACCTTCCAGTTCCATCCACATTGCTGCAAATGGCATGATTTCATTCTTTCTGGTTGCCAAGTAGTATTCCATTGTAGATATAAGCATATATATATATATATATATATATCTTCTTTATTCATTCATCAGTTGATGGACATTTAGGCTCTTTCCATAATTTGGCTATTGTTGAAAGTGCTGCTATAAACATTGGGGTGCATGTGCCCGTATGCATTAACACTCCTGTATCCCTTGGGCAAATTCTTAGTAGTTCTATTGCTGGGTCGTAGGGTAGTTCCATTTTTTTGAGGAAACTCCACACTGTTTTCCAGAGCAGCTGCACCAGTTTTCATTCCCACAAACAGTGCAAGAGCTGATGTGTTCATTTTAGCCACTTTGACTGGTGTGAGGTGGTATCTCAGTGTGGTTTTGATTCGTATTTCCCTCATGATGAGTGACATTGAGCATATTTTCATGTGTCTATTGGTCATCTGGATGTCTTCTTTGAAAATTTGTCTACTCATGTCTTCCACCCATTTCTTCACTGGATTATTTGTTTTTTGGGTGTTGAGTTTGAGAAGTTCTTCATAGATTTTGGATACTAACCTTTTATCAGACATGTCATTTGCACATCTTTTCCCATTCCATCGGTTGCCTTTTAGTTTTGTTGATTGTTTCCTTTGTAGTGCAGGAGCTTTTTATTTTGATGAGGTCCCAATGGTTCATTTTGCTTTTAATTCCCTTGCCCTTGGAGATGTGTTGAGAAACAAATTGCTGTAGCTGAGGTCAAAGAGATTGTTGCCTGCTTTCTCCTCTAGGGTTTTGATGGTTTCCTGTCTCACATTCAGGTCCTTTATCCATTTTGAGTTTATTTTTGTGTATGGTGTAAGAAAGTGGTCTAGTTTCATTCTTCTGCATGTTGCTGTCCAGCTCTTCTAGCACCATTTGCTAAAGAGATTGTCTTTTTTCCATTGGATATTCTTTCCTGCTTTGTCAAAGATTGGTTGGCCATACATTTGCGGGTTCAATTCTGGGTTGTCTATTCTATTCCATTGATCTGAGTGTCTGTTTTTGTGCCAATACCATACTGTCTTGATGATTACAGCTTTGTAATAAAGGCTAAAGTCTGGGATTGTGATGACTCCCGCTTTGGTGTTCTTCTTCATTATTACTTTGGCTATTCTAGGTGTTTTGTGGTTCCATACAAACTTTACGCTAATCTGTTCTAGCTTTGAGAAGAATGCCAGTACAATTTTGATTGGGACTACATAGAAAGCGTAGATTGCTTTGGGTAGTATTGACATTTTAACAGTATTTATTTTTCCAATCCATAAGCATGGAATATTTTTCCATTTCTTTGTGTCTTTTTCAATTTCCTTCATAAGCTTTCTACACTTTTCAGCATACTGATCTTTTACATCTTTGGTTAGGTTTGTTCCTAGGTATTTTATGGTTTTGGTGCAGTTGTAAATGGAACCAGTTTCTTGATTTCTCTTTCTGTTGCTTCATTATTAGTGGATAAAAATGTAACTGATTTATGTACACTGATTTTGTACCCTGCAACTTTCCCGAATTCATGTATCAGTTCTAGTAGCCTTTTGGTGGAGTCTTTCAGGTTTTCCAAGTAAAGTATCAGGTTGTCTGCAAAAAGTGAAAGTTTTACTTCTTCTTTGTCAATTTGGATGCCTTTTATTTCATTTTGTTGTCTGATTGTTGAGTCTAGGACTTCCAACACTATGTTAAACAACTGTGGTGAGGGTGGACATCCCTGTTGTGTTCCTGATCTCAGGGGGGAAGGTCTCATTTTTTCCCCACTGAGGATGGTATTAGCTGTGGGCCTTTCATATATGGCTTTTATGATGTTTAAGTATGTTCCTTCTATACTGACTTTCTTAAGAGTTTTTATTAAGAAAAGATGCTGTATTTTGTCAAATGCTTTTTCTGCATCTATTGACAGGATCATATGGTTCTTATCCTTTCTTTTATTAATGTGATGTGTCACATTGATTTGTGGATATTGAACCAGCCCTGTAGTCCAGGAATGAATCCTACTTGATCATGGTAAATAATTCTTTTTTCTTTTTTTTTTAATATGAAATTTATTGTCAAATTTGTTTCCTTACAACACTCACTGCTCATCTCTACAGGTGCCCTCCTCAATGCTCATCACCCACTTTCCCCACCCTCCCAACCCCCCCTATCAACCCTCAGTTTATTCTTAGTTTTTAATAGTCTCTTATGGTTTGGCTCCCTCCCTCTCTAATTTTTTCCTTCCCCTCCTCCATGGTCTTCTGTTAAGTTTCTCAGGATCCACATAAGAGTGAAACTAAAAGGCAACCGACAGAATGGGAGAAGATATTTGCAAATGACATATCAGACAAAGGGCTAGTATCCAAAATCTATAAAGAACTCACCAAACTCCACACCCAAAAAACAAATAATCCAGTGAAGAAATTGGCAGAAAGCATGAATAGACACTTCTCTGAAGAAGACATTCAGATGGCCAACAGGCACATGAAAAATGCTCAATGTCACTTCTCATCAGGGAAATACAAATCAAAACGACACTCAGATATCACCTCACACCAGTCAGAGTAGCTAAAACGAACAAATCAGGTAAATAATCTTTTCAATATATTGTTGAATTTGGTTTTCTAGTATGTTGTTGAGAACTTTTGCATCCATATTCATCAGGGATATTGGCCTGTAATCCTTCTTTTTTGTGGGGTCTCTGGTTTGGGAATCAAGGTAATGCTGGCTTCATAGAATGAGTCTGGAAGTTTTCCTTCCATTTCTATTTTTTGAAACAGCTTGAGAAGGATAGGTATTAACTCTGCTTTAAATGTCTGGTAGAATTCCCCTGGGAAGCCATCTGTCCCATGACTTATTTGTTGGGAGATTTTTGATAACTGATTCAATTTCTTCACTACTTGTCAGTCCGTTCAAATTTTCTATTTATTCCTGTTTCAGTTTTGGTAGTTTATATGTTTCTAGGAATTTTTCCATTTCTTCCAGGTTGTCCAGTTTCTTGGCATATAATTTTTCATAGTATTCTCTGATAATTGCTTGTATTTCTGAAGGATTAGTTGTGACAAATTCATCTTCATTTGTGATTTTATCTATTTGGGTCCTCTCTCTTTTCTTTTTGAGAAGTCTGGCTAGGCGGTTATCAATTTTTTTTATCTTTTCAAAAAAACAACTCTTAGTTTAATTGTCCATTCTATTGATTTTTTGGATTCTATATTGTTTATTTCTGCTCTGATCTTTATTTCTCTTCTTCTGCTGGGTTTGGGGGTTTCTTTGCCGTTCTGCTTCTACTTCCTTTCAGTGTGCTGTTAGATTTTGTATTTGGGATTTTTCTTGTTTCTTTAGATAGGCCTGGATTGCAATCTATTTTCCTCTTAGGATTGCCTTTGTTGTATCCCAAAGGGTTTGAATTCTTGTGTTTTCATTTTTGTTCATTCCCATAGAAGTTTTAATTTCTTCTTTAATTACCTGCTTGACCCATTTGCTTCTTAGTAGATGTTCTTTAGCCTCCATGCTTTTGGAGGTTTTGCAGCCTTATTCCTGTGGTTGATTTCAAGTTTCATAGCATTGTGGTCTGAAAGTGTTCATGGTATGATCTCAATTATTTTATATTATTGCAGGCTGTTTTCTGACCCAGTATGTGATCTATATTGGAGAATGTTCCATATGCATTTCAGAAGAATGTGTATTCTGCTGCTTTAGGAAGAAAAGTTCTAAATATATCTGTCAGGTCCACCTGGTCCAGTGTATCATTTAGGGTCCTTGTTTCTTTATTTTCTGTCTATGTTTCTGCTTATTTTATTTTCTGTCTAGATTATCTGTCCATTGTTGTAAGTGGAGTATTAAAGTCCCCTGCAATGATCACATTCTTACCAATAAGATTGTTTATGTTTGTGATTGTTTTATATGTTTGGGTGCTTCCGAATTCAGTGCATAAATGCATATAATTATTAGCTCTTCTCGATGGATAGACCCAATAATTATGATATAATGTCCTTTTCCATTTCTTGTTACAGGCTTCAGTTTAAAATCTAGTTTGTCTGATATGAATGTGACTATGCCAGCTTTCTTTGGACTTCCAGTAGCATGATAGATGATTCTCCATCTCCTCACTTTCAATCTAAAGGTGTCCTCAGGTCCAAAATGGGTCTCTTGTAGACAGCAAATAGATGGGTCTTGTTTTTTACCCATTATGATACCCTATGTCTTTTGGTTGGAACATTTAGTCCGTTACATTCAGTATTATTATTGAAAGATATGGGTTTAGAGTCATTGTGTTATCTGTAGGTTTCCTGCTTGTAGTGATGTCTCCATTCATTTGTGGACTTTGCAACATTCCACTCACAGAGTTCCCCTTAGGATCTCTTGTAGGGCTGGTTTAGTGGTGATGAATTCTTTCAGTTTTTGTTTGGGTAAAACTTTCTTTCTCCTTCTATTCTGACTTACAGGCTTGCTGGATAAAGGATTATTGGCTGAATATTTTTCCTATCCAGCACATTGAAAATTTCCTGCCACTCTTTTCTGGCCTGCCAAGTTTCAGTAGATAGATCTGCTACTATCATTATGTGTCTACCTTGTAGTTTAAGGCCCGTTTATCCCTGGCTGCTTTCAGAATTCTCTCTTTATCTTTGTATTTTGCCAGTTTGATATGTCATGCAGAAGATCTATTCAAGTTATGTCTGAAGGGAGTTTTCTTTGCCTCTTGGATTTCAATGTCTGTTTCCTTCCCCAGATTGGGGAAGTTATCAGCTATGATTTGTTCAAACACATCTTCAGCCCCTTTCTCTTTCTTCTTCTTTTGGAACTCCTATGATATGGATATTGTTCCCTTTCATTGAATCACTTAGTTCTCTAATTCTTCCCTCATGATCCAGAATGTTTTTATCTCTATTTTTCTCAGCTTCATCTTTTTCCATAAATTTATCTGTATTTCACCTATTCTCCCCTCTGCCTCAATTCTCACTGTCACTGCCTCTAGTTTATTTTTCACCTCATTTATAGCATTTTTTTTAGTTCATCATGACTATTTTTTAGTTCCTTGATCTCTGCAACAATAGATCCTCTGCTGTCTTCTATGCTTTTTTCAAGCCCAGTGATTAATCTTATGACTATGATTGTAAATTCTTGTTCAGTTATATTGTTTATATCTGTTTGATCAATTATTTACCTGTTATTTCTTCCTGGAATTTCTTTTGAGAATTCTTCTGTTTCATCATTTTGACTAATTTTCTGTCCCTTGTGTGTTTTCAAAGCTTGCTATGTAGCCTGTACCTGTGAGCACTACTGTATTAAAGAGGGGTCATACATTGTCCAGGGCCTGGCCCTTCAGGAGGTGGTTTTGGGAGTGTTACTTGCTCTCTGTTATTGTGACTTTGGTTACTTTATCTCCTTACTTGTAGTAATGCTTTAGACCCTCTACCAGGTGTGCTTTGATTTGTACATTGAAGTAGCCCTGGAAAGGAAAACAAGCAACACACAAACAAACAAAAACAAAAAACAAAAACAAAAAAACATAAACACCAGCTACAAGTAAACAACAGGGTGGAGGTAGTGCTGATGAAAGAGCACATACAAAGAGAGAAATGACAGGGGTGGGGAAAAATAAAAAAATAAAAATTGACCAGACAGAGCAACTATAAGGCTTAATCCAGAAAGAGAGAAAACAAAAAAGTAGGTGGGGAGACAGAAAAGAAAGTAGAATTGACCAGACACAGAAACTATAAAACTTAATCCAGAGAGAGAATAAGGAAAGTAAAGAAGGAGGTAGGGAAAAAGAAGGGGAAATTAAATTGACCAGAGAGAAACTATATGGCTTAATCCAGAGAGACAGAAAGGAAAATACAGAAGGAGGTGTAGAATATGTATGGAGTCTGAGAATTAAATCAGGCAATGTAACAGCACTGGAGCAAACATTGACAGAATTGAAGGGAGAAGTAGTTCCATAATAATAGTTGAATACTTCAACATACCATTTTAAATAATGGATAGAACATAGAGAAAGAATATTAATATGAATATAAATAGATAATTCAAACAACATTATAACCAACTAGATCTAATATGCATATATAGAACACCCCACGCAACATTAGAATTTGCATTCTTCTCAAGTGCACATGGAACATTTCCCAGGATGGACTATACATTAGGCCACAAAATAAGTCTTAATAAATTTTTAAAAATTAAAATAATGCAGAGTATCATCTCCAATCTCAAAGAAATAAACTAGAAACAAGCGAAAAAACAAAAAAGAAAGAAAGAAAGAAAGAAAGAAAAACTAGAAAAATCAGATATGTGGAAATTAAAATACTCTTAAGCAATGGGTCAAAGAAGAATCACAAAGAAAATTAGAAAATATTTAGAGGTGAATAAAAGAAAAAACAACATACCAAAACTCGTGGGATATAGCAAGAACAATGCTCAAAGGGAAACATGTAGCTGTAAATAGCTACATTTAAAAGAATTCAAATTTAATAACCTAACTTTACATCAGAAGGATCTATAAAAAGAGAAAACTAAACTTCCTTAGGCAAAATTAAAGGAAGAAAATAATAAAAGTTAGAATGGAGATGAGTGAAATCAAAAAGAAAAATAGAAAATCAATAAAGCCAAAAGTTAGTTTTTTGAAAAGATAACAAAATTCACAAAATTTTAGCTATACTGACAAAGAAAAAAGAAGGTACAGATTTCACAAAAATAAAAAGAGTATAAGATAATACTATGAATAATTATAACCATCAAATTATATAACCTAATGATGTGGACAAATTCCTAAGAAAACAAAAATTATTAAACTAAAAGAAAAAGAAATATAAAATCTAAAATGATCTGTAACAAGTAAAGAGATTGAATCAGTAATCAAAAACCCTTCTAACAAAGAAATGTCCAGGACCAGATGGCTTCACTGTTGAGTTCTCCCAAACAACAAGTGAACAACAATGTTTCATAAAGTCTTCCAAAAAAAAAAAAAAAACAGGAGAGAATACTTCCTAACTCATTCTTATAGAGCCAGCATTACCCTGATATCAAAGTCAGAAGATGTCACAAGAAAAGAAAATTACAAACCAACATCTCTTTATAAATATAGATGAAAAAATCCTCAACAAGATATAGCAAACAAAATCCTATGACATACTAAAATTATAATATACCATGACCATGTGGTATTTATGCCTGGAATTGCAAAGATGGTTCAAAATAAGAAAATGGATCAATGTAATAGATTGATTACTTTAAAGAAGGAATTAGGGTGAAAGAACCCATATGATCAGTTAGATTGATGTAGAAAAGGCATTTGACAAAATTCAACATCCTTCCATGTTTAAAAAAAGAAACATTCAGAAACTAGGAACAGAAGAGGACTTCCTGAACATGATAAAGGGAATTTATGAAAAATTTCCAGCTAACATCATACTTAATTGTGAAAGACTGAAAACTTTCTGCCTAAGATAAGAAACAAGACAAGGATGCCCATTTTTACTCCTACTTCAACATTGTACTGGCATTTCTAACCAAGCAATTAGATAAAAAAATTAAAAACTATCCGAATTGATACAGTCCTTATATTGAATCTATTTAATTTGGATTCCTTTTTTAAATCAGCAGCTGAAAAAAAAATTTGAACATACTGCTAATGAATCTCCTGTTTTAGTGTTGTGGAGGGATCCAGAAACAAAGGTATTGAAGGGACCATTAGAACTTATAACATGGGGGCGAGGTTATACTTGTGTCTCCACTCAGGAAGGGCCAGCGTGGACTCCAGCAAGATACATCAAGCCTTTTCATGGCCTGGCACGGACAGAGTCTGATGCCTCAGATGAATCACTTGCACCTCGAGGAAAAGCAACCAAAAATGATGCACCTGCCCAGCTCTTGACAAGTGAAGTTCCTGATATGGGCAAGGGAAGGGGGGAATTTGAAGAAGACCACCACAAAAGCGGAGGAAGTTTTACAACAGATGGGTAAATCCTCTACTCCTGAAAACATGTTTTTTGGCCATGTTATCCGTGATTAACACCAACTCAGTGACAGTGGGTATAATTTTTCTTTTTATCTTTCCTGTAAGTTCTGCCTCCCTCTATTGGGCTTATGTCCTTAACCCCCCATTATGGAAACTTGGCCTGATGCACCTTTTCCTGCTTTTAGTAATAACTCCCACCTCAAATAGATGATAGACATTACACTGAAAACTATAACATATTGCTGAAAGAAATTAAAGAAAACAGAAATAAGTGGAAAGACACTCCATATTTATGTATAGAAGACTTAATATTGTTAAAATGTTAGTACTACCAGTAACCATCTACAGATGCAGTAAAGTCACTTTCAAATTCCAACAACCTTTACTGAGAAAATGGAAAAGTTGATCCTCAAAGAGTATTCCAAGTATCCCTGAATAGACAAAACAATCTTGAAAAGTAAAACAAAGTTGGAAAACTCATACTTCCTGATTTCAAAACTTACTGCAAAACTATCATAATCGAAACAATGTGGTACTGGCATAGGGATACACATAACAAATGGAATAAAATTGAGGGTCCAGAAGTAAACCCATATACCTATGAACACTGACTTTTGACCTGAGTACTAAGTTCATTCACTAGGGAAGGAATAATGTCTTCAACAAATAGTGCAGGGCAAATGAATTTCCATATGCAAAAGAATAAAATTGAACCCCTACCTTATATCATATATAAAAGTTAACTCATCAAAAGACATTATCAAGAAAATAAAAGACAACCTCTTGAATGGGAGAAAATATTTGCAAATCATATAGTTGATAAGGTATATATATAAAGAACTTCTACAACTCAACAACAAAGACAACTCAATAAAATGGGAGAAGGACTTGAATAGACCTTTCTCCAAGAAAGATATACAAATGGCCAACAAGCACATGGAAAGATTCTCAACATTATTAACCATTAGAAAAACTCAAATCAAAATAAAAAAATGACTTTACACTTACCAGGATGACTATAATTCTAAAAAATAGAAAATAATAAGTGTTGACAAGAATATAGAGAAATTAGAACACTTGTACACTGCTGATGGGAACTTAAAATGGTTCAGCCATTGTTGAAAGCAGTTTGATAGTTCCTCAAAAGGTTAAACAGAAAATTACCACATTACCCAGGAATTCCACTCCAAGGTATATACCCCAAAGAATTAAAAACCGGAACTAAAACAGATGCTTTATGCCTATGTTTATTATAGCATTATTCACAATAGCCAAAAGGTGAAAAACACTCAAATATCCACCAACAGATGAATGGATACATAAAAATGTGGTATGTAAATACAATGGACTACTATTTGACAATTAAATGGAAGGAGAATTTGATAAGCACTACAACAGGAATGAACTTTGAAAATAATATGTTAACTACAATAAGCCAGACACAAAAGGACAAAAATTTTATGTCTTCTTATTTGAAGTATCTAGTATAGGCAAATATATAGGGGCAGATAAAGTAAATTAGAGGTTATTAAGAGCTAAGCAAGGGTTGGGGGCAACGGGAGTTCTTGCTTATTGGTTACAAAATTTCTGTTTGGGGTGATGAAAAAGTTTTGGAAATAGTGATAATGGTGGTACAATATTGTAAATGTAACCAATATAACTCAATTATACATCTCAAATTATTTACAATGATAAATTTCATGTTATATATATTTTTCCATAATTCAAAAAATCAGAAGAAGCAGTGGCCTTAAAATAAAAAACATAGTGAGTAATCTGTGTTATTTTTCCACTCACCAATCTCAGCTGCTATTTGTACTAGAGACCTCAAACATGTGATTCTTGTCTTCTGTGTCATTGGCAGATCAAACTAACTTTACCAGAAGTTCTAGGAACTGAACTGAAGTTCTAGGAACTGGACCAAGATTTACATAGAGGTATGAGAGCTTTCTTTATCTTCTTCCTTTTCCTTCTCTATCTGCTTCACAGTTGATGATGAGACACATTACTTTAACACTACTCCCATTACTCCTGGATGTACTAGGTGGATAGAAAGCCTTAGAACACTTCCAAACTATCTCCCAGTCCCTGCTTACTCTTATAGCTTCCTTCCACTGCCCTATGTGGCCAATGTTTCTGATGACAAATAATATTCAGAAAAGATATATCTCAATTCTGCTAAAATGCACTGGGGCAGGAGAGCTTTTCTTAAGAAAGAAAATGCATAATGGCAAATATTTTGCAACCTAATTAGGGAAAGTCAGAATTCCTGGAGCTAGTACAAAGGTATACAGTCACATGAAGAGTTTCCCCTAAGCCCTGGATAAGAAAGCATTTGAAATTCTGGTTGTGCTGCATCCTTTGTGTATGCCATGTGAAGAAAGAATACATAATGAACTTAAATGTTAACTGACACTTTGTAGAGTGCCATGCAAAGCAAGGATGCTCAGAAATGTAAAAAAAAAAAAGTGGAATAAATGATGATGTAGAACTTACCTATCTTTTTAAGAGAGACCAGAACTTAGTTCAGAGTATTTAGCAGGTACAGTGATGATAAAAAGATGAAGGAAAAATGGGAGAAGAGAAAGAACTCAAAGGTTGTAAGTAGGTGTCACGTCAGAACTTAAGGCCAAGACATAGTGTTCAACAAAGTTCAAATGCTACTTTTGTGTTTAAGGCACAAAATTGAGGAAAAGGTCAAAAAAAGGGAAAAAAAGTAGTTTATCTGGAAATTGAGCAAGCTAAGAAACAGAATTCTGTTTTAACATTTAAGATAATTAAACTCTTATCAAGATTTTATAAGACTTCACTAAAATTTATTCTCTGAACTGACAAAATCACCAAGTCTTAAAATAGACAGACTGTGGAGAAGAAAGCAATTTTCTATACTGCTGATGGGAATGTAAATTGGTAAAACAACTCTGGAGGGATATTTGGTAACACTTCCCACACTCCAAATGCATGTACCCTCTGACCCAACAATTCCACTTCTAGAATTTATCCTAGAGACAAATTATATAATTTAATTTATATATAATTATATATATGTTGTGATATATATATATTTATATATATATATATATATATATATATATGGGTGTTATATAATATATGTATAAAGTTATTTATTGAAATAATATTTATTTCAGCATAGGATTTAGAAACAATATAAATGCCCATTAGTTAAGGAATGCTTAAATAACTATGGTATGTATGTGTGCACACACATGTATACTATAACACTATGTAGCCGTAATAAAGAGCAAGAAAGTTGATAAGGGTTACAAAGAAATAATGTTAAGTGAAAAAATAAAAGTAAAGAAATGTGAGTAGTATGCTAACTTATGTGTAAAAAAAAGAAGGGAAGACCACACATAATACATATTTGCTCATATGTGTATAAACATCTAAAGTATCTCTGGGATTACACACAAGAATTTGAGAACATATTGCTTTGGGGAGGGGAACTGAAGTAGCTAGGGATAAAGATGAGAGAAATACTTCTCATTGTATACCATTTTGTATCTTTTGAATTTTGAGTATATTAATTTTTAATTAAATAAAAATGGATCAAACTGAAATTGTTGAAATAGAGACTACTCTCTAAAGTAAAAGGTTAAATTAACAGTTCTAGGTCATCCAGACTATTTTTTAAAGGAAGTTCACGTCTTTGCCAGGTTCCTAGGAGATAACAATTAAGCCTTTGGAACATCCTGTCAGTAAAGAGTTTACCTGAGGCCACACCAGATCATTTACACTAATATCCTGATTTTATGGTGGGGGGCTTAGGCCATATGGTATCAGCTTGAACTCTGGAGGGACTGGAGACCAAAGTCAGCCATGTGGGCAGTTGGCCATGTCTACATAACGCTAGACATCAAGGGTTGGGTGAGTTTCCCTAGTTGGCAATACTTTCTGCATGTTCTCACACACCACTGCTTGGAGAATTAAGTGCTATCAATAAGAATGCCCTGGAAGGGGACACCTGAAAGCTTGTGTCTGGTCTCTTGCATTCTGCTCTATGTGTCTTTTTCAGTTGCTGGTTTTAATCTGTATCCTTTTGCTATAATAAATTGTAGTCATAACTACAACAACTTTGCCAAATTCCATGAGTCTTTTTAATGAAACATTGAACCTAAGAATGGCCTTGGAGAAAGCACAACATTTAATTCTTTACTTTCCTTTTGTTGAATCTTTAACACAAGAATTTAGCGGTATAATTTAAACTCATAGTTTACTTGTTTTTGATCCAGTTACAATGTATTGTTCTACATAGGACCTTACACAAAAATTGGCCAATTAAGTTTGCAGTCTCTCTCTCTCTCTCTCTCTCTCTCTCTCACACACACACACACACACATTACACTAAGTACAAACAAAACATTCTCCAAAAAGTTAAAGAGCTATTTTCAAGAATTCTGATTAACGAATCAGTGACAACCAGAAGAATGGTCTCAAGTAATATTTAATTGACAGCTGGTACATAGACCTACAGTGATCATTTGTTATATCAAATGTGTAGAAGACAGGATGCTTGGAATACATTAGATGACAGGTTAAGGAATTATAAATGCTCTCTGATGGGCTGCAATTAGAGCCTTGAACTGACAAGATGAAATAAAAGAAGTATTTTTAGTTCTGCATATATATATTTTTTAAAAGATATGAATATAGAAGAACTCAAGCAACAGCATTGATGTAAATGAGAACTAGAGGATTTTAGTTGACCAAAAGCTCCCAGCAAGTCAATAATGAAAACAAAATAGTGACATGATGTAAAGTTGAAATAATAGAAGAGTAATATCCATATGAAAGAAGACATGCCATGTTGCTAAATTTGTGTCCTGACAACATCTGAAGGCCTGTGTTCAGGTCTTTGCATGACTGCCAAATGTGCACAGGAGAGCACCTCTATTCACAAGAAGCCTAGAATCCATGACACTTGACAAAGACTGAGTGAAACTGAGAAAACAGACTTAAGAGAGAGAGTGTAGGTATTGGTACTATTCATGAAGCAGGTCAAATGGTGGGAAGTGTCAGAGGAGGCAGCAGTTCCTTAAGGTCAGCTAAACATTAGTTGACTAGGAAGAATGAAGATTTGAGGTTATTAGACCCCCCAGTTTATAAACAGGAGCTAAAAATCTGGGTTATATAAAATCTTTCAACTTTTATATGTTGGCAACTATCTTTAAAATTAAAACCTTCTGCAATAGGAATGAAATCCCCAAGAGGAGTAAATTTGCAATCTCTGTTGCATTTTTATTTTATTTTATTTTATTTTATTTTATTTTATTTTATTTATTTTACTTTTTATTTAATTCCATGCATTATCCTGTGCTCATCATGACAAATGCACTCCTTAATCCCAATCACCTATTTAACCCATCCCCCTACTCCCCTCCCCCGTGGTAACCATCAATTTGTCCTCTATAAATAAGAGACTTTTTCTTAATTTGTCTCTCTTTTATTTTCCCTTTGCTAGTTTGTTTTGTTTCATAAATTACACACATGAATGAGATCATATGGTATCTGTCTTTCTCTGACTGACTTATTTTGCTTAGCATAATACTCTCTAGTTCCATCCATTTCATTGCAAATCACAATATTTCATTCTGTTTTATGGCTGGGTAATATTTCATTGTATACATACACCATATCGTCTTTATCCATTCATCAGTCGATGGACATTTGGGCTCTTTTCATTTTGGCTGGTGTTGATAATGCTGCTATAAATATCAAGAGGCATATATCCCTTCGAATCAGCATTTTTGTATCCTTTGGTAAGTATCTAGTGCAATTGATGGTTCAAAAGGTAATTTTATTTTTAACTTTTTGAGGAACCTCCATAGTGTTTTCAAGAGTGCACCAATTTGCATTGGAGCCAACAGTGTAAGAGGGTTCCCCTTCCTCCACACCCTCGCCAACTGTTGTTTCCTGTACTGTAAATTTTAGACATTCTAACAGGTGTGAGGTGATAGTCCACTGTAGTTTTGATTTGTATTTCCCATATGATGAATAATGTTGAGCATCTTTTCGTGCATCTGTTAGCCATCTGTATGTTTTCTTTGGAAAATATCTATTCATGTGTTCTGACCATTTTTAATTGGATTATTTGTTTTTTTGGGTGTTCAGTTTTATAACCTCTTTATATTTTTTAAATACTAACCCTTTATCAGATATGCCATTCGCAAATATCGTCTCCCATTCCAAAGGTTACCTTTTAGTTTAGTTGATTGTTGCCTTCACTGTGAAGCTTTTTATGCTCATGCATTGCAAGAATGAATATTGTCAAAATGTCTGTACTTCCCAAGTAATCTACACATTTAATGCAGTCTCTATCAAAACACCACCAGCATTTTTTACAGTGCTAAAACAAACAATTCTGAAATTCACATGGAATCACAAAAAACTTTGAATATCCAAAGCAATCTTGGAAAAGAATCACAAAGCTGGAGGCATCACAATTCCAGACTTCAAGTTATAATACAAAGCTGTAGTGATCAAGACAGTATGGTACTAGCACAATAACAGAGACATAGATCTGGAACAGATCTATGAACCAATGGAACAGATCAATGGAAGAGAATAGAAAACCCAGAAATCAACTCACAACTATATGGTGAACTAATCTTCAACAAAGCAGGAAAGAATATCTGATGGAAAAAAAGATGGCCTGTTCAGCAAATGGGGTGGGAAAACTGGACAGCATCATGCAAAAGAATGAAATTGGACCATGTTATTACACGATACTCAAAAATAAATTCAAAATGGGTGAAAAGCCTACATGTAAGACAGGAAACCACAAAATTCTAGAGAAGAACACAAGCAGTAAGTAACCTCTTTGACATTGGCCATAGCAACTTCTTACTAGATGATGTCTCCCGAGGGAAGGGAAACAAAGCAAAAATAAACTATTGGGACTTCATCGAAATACAAAGCTTCAATTTATTTTATCACTGTTTTATAGTTTTCAGCGTATAGCCCTTTCACCTCTTTGGTTAGGTTTATTCCTAGGTATCTTATGGTTTTTGGTGCAATTGTAAATGGGACCAATTACTTGACTTCTCTTTCTGATGATTCATTATTAGTTTATAGCAATGCAACAGATTTCTGTACATAAATTTTGTATCCTGTGACTTTATTGAATTTGTGTATCAGTTCTAGAAATTTCTTGGTGGAGTCTTTTGAGTTTTCTTTATAGAGTATCGGGTCATCTGCAAATAGCAAAGTTTGACTTCTTCCTTGCTGACTTGGATGCCTTTTATTTCTTTTTGTTGCCTGCCTTCTGCGGCTAGGACTTACAGTACTATGTTAAATAATGATGTTGCCAGTGGACAAGCTTGTCTTGTTCCTGACCATAGAGAAAAAGCTTCTCAGTTTTTCCCCATTGAGGATGATATTAGCTGAGCGTTTTTCATATATAGCCTTTATTATGTTGAGGTGTGTTCCTTCTAAACCTACCTTGTTGAGAGCTTTTCTCATGAATGGTAATTGTACTTTGTCAACTGCTTTTTTTTCATCTATTGAAATGATCATATGGTTCTTATCTTTTCTTTTATTAATGCAGTGTATCATGTTGATTGATTTGTGAATATTAAAGCACGCTTGCAACCCAGGAATAAATCCCATTTGATCTTAGTGAATGATTCTTTTAGTGTCGGATTTGATACGTTAGTATTTTGTTGAGAATGTTTGTACCATGTTAATCATGGTGTCTTTATATGAAGTCTTTTTCTGGTTTTGGTAGTAGGGGAATACTGGCCTCATAGAATTATCTTGAAAGTTTTCCTTCTAGTTCTATTTTTTAGAATAGTATGAGAAGAATAGGTATTAACTTTTCTTTAAATGTTTGGCAGAATTCACCTGTGAAGCCATCTGGCTCTGGGCTTTTGTTTTTTGGGAGATTTTTGACTACTGATTCAATTTTCAAACCTCAGGGATCTGATAATTTGGGGACCTGCACTGGTCCTCTGAGAAAGGAACTCATTATTCTGGGACTGAGGCTGGTTTGATCCAGAAAGACAGTCATGCCAGAGCATAGGGGTATGGATTTGGAGCAATCAGGCTAAAGGTCCAGTTAGCTCCCTTCACCAGGTATTTCTGTGCCTATGCTGAGGGATGGGGAAAGGAAATGGTACCCACCAGTTCTTTTGTTCCCAGAGAGGCAATGCCACACCACAGATGCACTCCAAAAAGAATGAGCAGTCTCTCCATATGCCACTTAGGTGATCCACAGATCAGCAGCCTGCTCCAGTGTTGTTTGCCTACCTCTACTCCAGGAGTAAGGCAGTGTCTTCAGGTCTCTACCCCAGTCAAGCCTGCCAACATCTCAAATTCCAGTGTTTGAGACTTGCTGATTGCAAAAACTCATGAAACTCAATTCCTCTCATTTTACCAGCCAATGTCTTTGGGGAAGTGTTCTCCTTGTGTATATCACTGTTCTCTCCACTCTTTCTTACCTTTCTCCAGGACCAGGTCTCCCTTCCCTCTGCAGCACTCACAATCTGTTTCTCCCTCAAACCATGTCTCCCACTTCCTACCATCTTTGAAGTGGCTTCTTCTCTCCCTATAGTTTTTCACTTTGTTCTGTCAGTCCTCAGGTCAATTTATTGAATATTCAAACTGATTTTAGAGGTATCTAGCTGTGTTCAAGGGAGAGGCAAGCCTAGGGTCCGCCTACTATGCCATCATCTTAGTTTCCCCCTCTTTTAGTTTCTTCTTAAAGCCAAATGGTTCATATGGTGAGCCTTTTCCTATACCTCCACCTGAAGTTAATCATGCTCATTTGTGCATTCATTCAAAAAGCATGTACTAAGTACTCATTTTGTGTAGAGCTTAACACCAAGAGACGAGTAAGCAGCATTGATCATGTGCACATGTCAGAGCTGGAGATCAGGATGGCATTTCTAAGCATGTGACACTCCCATCCCCTTTTCATGGTGGAAGAACATTTGTATGACATAACTTCCTAAACTCTACTCCAATTTGGACACAATAGATTGGATTTGAGGGTAAGGAGGGAGAATGGCTGACACAAAATTGGTCAATCACAATTCTTCCCTAGGAATTTGGAATTGAGAATGGGAGAGGAAGAGTTTGTTTCCCTCCATATAATACAGTGTGGATGTCAAAGCTGTTTTCTGCTAAGTAGCAGCTACTGCAAAAATAAAGAATGAAGCAGACTGACAAGGAGAAGTGGAGATAAAATGAAACAGATAACCTCTTAGGTTTCCTTCCACACCCGAGTTATTGTATCTAGTCTTTTTGAGTCCCCAAATTATCCCTGCTTATGACTTTCATGAAATACTCCATATCCCTGTGGTCTTATAATAAATCTCCCCTTTTGCTTAAGTTAGCTCCAGTGTGCTTCTGTTGCTTACAGTTAAGTATTAACATGGCGTCCTTGCCCATAAGTAGATCTCAACTTAGTAAGACAGACTGAAAAATACATTATATGATACTTAATGGTGTGGCAGGACTCTGAATTCTTAAGCCAGGAATTGTACTTGTTTTATTCATTCCTGTATCCCTGACACATTGTAGCAGCTCAATGGAATGTACGTTGACTCTAAAACTATATGAGTGAAAGGAGAACAGTGGACTTTGAACAGGTTTCTCAACTACTCTTTCTCCAAGTTACTCCTCTGAAGGGTTTGAATTAGAAATTATTTTGTTTAAGTCTTTATTGTACAGAAGAGAAAGCAAAGGCCCAGAAAGGTAAAAACCATTTGCCCAAATTCACACAGCTAGTTAGAACTGAAAATACAATTCATCTCTCCCAGCTCTGAAGCCAAATGCTTTCCATTGCCTTGTGATATTCCCTTCCAGCTGAACCAATAGGCTCCATTAACCTCAATTGGTAATACATTCCAAAACCCCCAAAGTCGGCCTCCCCTATTTAAAACTGCCGGGGCGCCTGGGTGGTGCAGTCGGTTAAGCGTCCGGCTTCAGCCAGGTCACGATCTCGCGGTCCGTGAGTTCGAGCCCCGCGTCGGGCTCTGGGCTGATGGCTCGGAGCCTGGAGCCTGTTTCCGATTCTGTGTCTCCCTCTCTCTCTGCCCCTCCCCCGTTCATGCTCTGTCTCTCTCTGTCCCAAAAATAAATAAAAAAACGTTAAAAAAAAAATTTAAAACTGCCACAGTGTGCGTTCATAATACGCCATATGGAAAACTCTCAAAAAGGAAACTCCTGGAGTTGATCATCACTGGGCTTGTCTAGTCACAGAGACCACTCAATAAATGGGGGAGGAGCCACTCACAGCTAGTACTTCTTGGTTTTACTGTCCAGCGAAATGGGATTTTTCTCTGCCCTTGCCAGTCATAGGAATAAATGAGAATTGATTACCCCAACCCTATTGGGTAAAAACATTCTCTCAAAATCAATGATTGTGGAAGGCATTATCTGAGTGGGACCTGGAAAGCACTTAAAACTAATAGGCCTGCTAATCAAGATACACAAAGAAAAAAATCTACATTAAAAAGGAAGGAAAAGGAATAGTAACCACCATCCTAAATGTTGGGTAAGGAGAGGCAGAGATATAAGATGTGAGAGGACCAGAACACTAGAATTAAGTTATTGTCAAAGTACTGACTTTTGTATTTGTGGTGGTAGATGGTGGTTGTTTTTCACATTCTTAAAAATAAGTAAACAAGTAAATTAATAAAAGAGGCCCACATATGGATCAGGTGAGAGTGTGTCATGAACAAATAATTGTGAATAATCTAATTCTGTGCAACTAAGGTCCATAGACAAGAAAGAATAAAAGAAAGAGTAATTATGGTGTCAAAGAAATAATCTTTATTATTTCTCTCAAACCAGAAAATAAACATTTCATGACATTCCAAATATTTTTTTAGTTTTGTTATTATTATACCTGTTGTGACAATTACTTTGTTAACTCTCAGGTAGAAAATAAATATCTACTTAATTTGTTTAATATCTAACTAAGCTAAGCTATGCATGCTGATAAGTTAGTATCAGGCTTAATTTAGAGAACACTTTATTAGAAGCAATAATGACTGACCTAGTACTAGAAGACACTCTGTGATAAATATGGGTTTCCCTGGGGGTGCCTGCCTGGGTTGCTCTGTTGGTTGAGCTTCCAACTCTAGGTTTTGGCTCAGATCATGATCTCATGGTTTGTGGGTTCAAGTCCCATGTCAAGCTCTCTGCTGGCGGTGCTGAGCCTGCTTGGGATTCTCTCTCTGTCTACCCCTCCCCCATTCGTGCTCCCTCTCCCTCTCTCGAAATAAATAAACTTTTTAAAAAGGGAGGGGGGAGGGGCGCCTGGGTGGCGCAGTCGGTTAAGCGTCCGACTTCAGCCAGGTCACGATCTCGTGGTCCGTGAGTTCGAGCCCCGCGTCAGGCTCTGGGCTGATGGCTCGGAGCCTGGAGCCTGTTTCCGATTCTGTGTCTCCCTCTCTCTCTGCCCCTCCCCCGTTCATGCTCTGTCTCTCTCTGTCCCAAAAATAAATAAAAAATGTTGAAAAAAAAAAATTAAAAAGGAAGGGGGGAAACCTTGGGCTTCCTGTGGGTGGCTTATACCAGACTGAAATACTAAAATTTGCTTTCGTTTCAGTTATATAATTGAGGACAGACTTTTTCAGGTCCTTCAATGTTTTTTAAATAAAAAAGAACATATATTTCTAAGACTTTGAGAAATAGGATTCAAGAAGCAAACAAAGAAGGAAAACAAGAATCAATTTATTAAGAAAGTTGGAGATGAAGGGCACTTGGTTGGCTCAGTCAGTTCAGTGTCCAACTCTATTTCAGCTCAAGTCATGATCTCACAGTTTGTGAGTTAGAGCCCCACACCTGGTTCTGTGCTGACAGTGTGAAGCCTGCTTGGGATCCCTTCTCTCCCTCTTTCTCTTTCTGCCCCTCCCAAGCTCATTCTCTCTCTCTTTTTCTCTCAAAATAAATAAATGAACACTTTTTAAAAAAGAAATATGGAGATGAGTTTTAAATAGCAACAAAGCTGCCTTGTTAGCACTTTACATTTTAGTGTTAATTGATTGCCTGTCACTTGATTAACCCATGTTCTGTAATCTGCCCTAGTGATCACTGCTTTGTTAAAAACAGTAACATAAATGAGTCTAATAAAATATTAACATTTACAGACTCCTGGTTTAGGAAATATGGGATCCTTTGTGCTATTTCTGCAAGTCTGAAATTATTCCAAATAGCAAGTTTGTAAGTAAATAAATAAGGCAAAATTTAATATAGAATTTGATATGCCAAAGGAGAAAGATAGCAATTAATTTGAAAGGCTCATTCAAAAACTTAGACATCAGTAATCAAGCATTATTTTTATGAAGATAAAAGAACAACAGCTTTCAAGAGAATGTAAGAGACTTCTAGAATTATCCCAAGGTTGTACACAGTTACCTGTAAAACCACAAGCCAGAGTTCAGGTCATGGAGAGACTTCCTTTAGTGTCCTAGTAATCATGCAATAGTGAGGAGCATTTAGAATGAATTCAGATAATTCATTCAGAATTCAGAAAATTAGACAATCTCTGTGTCATCAAATCCTCTAGACTGAATATAGATAAGAAATGAATACTTCTTGGTAAATAAAATTTCACAGTGCAAGGGTGGATGAGATACATTTGAAGAGAATCTGCAGCAAAGGCTACTAAATCTCTCCAAAGAAATGTACTGCTGATGGCCTTTGGAAAACACAAATCCTGAGATGAGGCAATACTAGGAAAATGCTAACTTTGTTAAAATAGTTTTTCTCACTGCACTTTGAATACAAGTTTAAGGTGTATTTTTATTGTTGTTGTTATTGGCTGTTAGCCTTTGTTTTTTAGAGTAAATGAGGAGGAAAATATTTCATCTCCTTCTAATAACAAAAGAAAAAAACAACAACGGATTAAGACCTGTCACAAGGATAAAATGGTGGATTACCTCCTCTCCTTGTTCAAGCACTTTGGAATTAACATGAGAATCACAATCTTTTTTACCAAGTTTTTTTGTGAATGGATGTATTTTGTCAAATGCTTTTTCTGCATCTATTGAAATAATCATGTGGTTTTTATCCTCTTATTGGTGTGATGTATTTGTTGATTGGTTTGTGAATATTGAAAGACCCTTGCATCCCAGGAATAAAGATATCCCACTTGATAATAGTGAATGATTTTTTTTAAATTTTTTAAATGTTCATTTATTTTTGAGAGAGAGAGACAGAGTGTGAGCAGGGGAGTGGCAGAGAGAATGGAAGACACAGAACTCAAAGCAGGTTCCAGGCTCTGAGCTGTCAGCACAGAGCTTAACGCGGGGCCTGAACTCATGAACCGTGAGATCATGACCAGAGCTGAAGTCAGACGCTTAACCAACTGAGCCACCCAGATCCCCGTATGAATGATTTTTCAAATGTATTATTGGATTCAGCACGCTAGTATTTTGTTGAGGATTTTTGCACTGTGCTAGATATTGGCCTGTATTTCTCTTTTTTTGGTGTTTTTTTTTTAAATCTGGCTTTGATATGATAATTCTGGCTTCATACAATGAATTTGGAAGTCTTTCTTCCTCTTCTATTTTTGGAATAGTTTGAGAAGAATAAGTATCAGATCTTCTTTAAATGTTTGGTAGAATTTGCCTATAAAGCTGTCTGGTCCTGGACTTTCATTTGTTGGAAATTTTTTGTTTGATGATTCCATTTCATTGCAGGTAATTGGCCTGTTCAAATTTTCTGTGTATTTCTGCTTCAGTTTTGGTAGGTTATATATTTCTGGGAATTTAACCATTTTTTCTAAGTTGTCCAAAGTAGCAATATATAGTTTTTCATAATATTCTCTTGTAATTGTTTGTCTTTCTGTGGTGTTGGTTGTCATTTCTCCTCTTTATTCATGACTTTGTTTATTTGAGTCTTTTTTTTAATGAGTCTGGTTAGAGGTTTATTGAATTTGTTCATATTTTCAAAGAACCAGCTCCTGGTTTCATTGATCAGTTCTATTGGTTTTCTTTAGTTTCTATATTATTTATTTCTGTTCTAATTATTTCCTTCTGGGTTTAGGTTTTGTTGTTGTTCTCTAACTAGCTTCTTTAGATGTACAGTTAGGTTGTTTATTTGAACTTTTTCTTGTTTCTTTGAGGTAGGTCTATATTGCTATAAACTTCCTTCTTAGTACTGGTTTTACCACAGTTCAAAGATTTTGGACTGTTGTGTTTCCATTTTCACTCGTTTCCATGTAATTTTTAATTTCTTCCTTGATATCTTAATTGAGTCATTCGTTCTTTAGTACCGTGTTATTTAACTTCCATGTATTTGTGCCCTTTCCAGATTTTTTCTTGTGGTTGACTTAGTTTCACAGTGTTATGGTGAGAAAAGATGCATAGTATTACTTCGATCTTGAATTTGTTGGGACTTGATTTGTGGTATAATATGTAATCTATTCCATGTGAGAATGTTCAATGTGCACTTTAAAATAATGTGTATTCTGCCGTTTTAAGATGGAATGACCTGAATACACGCATTAAATCCACCTTGTCCTGTGTGTCATTCAAAGTAACTCCTTCTTTGTTGATTTTCTGTTTGGATGATGATCTGTCTATTGATGTAAATGGGGTGTGAAAGTCTTAATTAGTTCCTTTATGTTTGGTTGTTGTTTTTTTATTCTTTTATGAATTTGAGTGCTTCCACTTTGGGTGCATAAATATTTACAATTGTTTTATCTTCTTGTTGGATTATCACCTTTATTATGATATAGTGCCCTTCTCCATCTCTTTTTACAGTCTTGCTTTAAAGTCTATTTTTTCTGATATAAGTATTGTTACCCCAGCTTTCCTTTGACATATATTTGCATGATGAATGTTACTCCATTACCTCGCTCAATTGGCAGGTGTCTTTAGATCTGAAATGAGTCTCTTCTAGGCAGCATATATATAGGTCTTGTGTTTTGAACTATTCTATCATCCTATGTCTTTTGATTGGAGCATTTATTCCATTTATATTCAAAGTTATTATTGATGGGTATGTATTTATTTTCATTTTGTTATTTGTTTTATGGTTGTTTTTGTAACTCTTTCTTCACTTATTCTTTCGATATCTTCTCTGATGGTTTGCTGGCTTTTTTATTTTTTTAGTGATCTCCTTGGATTTCTTCTTGAATTTTTGCATAGGTAAGACTGTTTTTGATTTGTGGTTTCCATTAAGTTTGTATATAACATTCTCTGCAAATAGCAGTCTATATTATGTTGATTGTTGCTTGTGTTTAAACTCACTCTTTACTCCTCTTGCAACCATGTTTTGGGATTATTGTGTCATAATTTACATTTTTCAATTTTATGAATTCCTTGACTTTTTTTATATATATAATTAATCTTACTCTTTTTTGTGCTTCCTACTTTTCTTAGTCATACTTATGGTTTTTCTTTTATATTCAGAGAGCTTGTTTCATGGTCATAAATTCTGTTAACTTTTTGGGGGGGAAATTCTTTATCTCTCCTTTTATTCTGAATGAAAAGCCTTGCTGGATACAGTATTCTTGGCTGCAGGGTTTTTTTCTTTCATTATTTCAAGTACATCATGCCACTTCCTTCTGGCCTGCAAAATTTCTGCTACAAAATTAGCTGGTTGCCTTATGGGATTTCCCTTGTATGTAACAATTTTCTCTTGTTACTTTAAAAAAACATTTATTACTACGTTTTACCATTTTAATTACTATGTATCTTGGACTGGACCTCCTTGGGTTGATTTTATTGGATGATCTCTGTGCCTCCTGGATGTGGATTTCTGTTTCTTTTTCCAGATTCAGGGACTTTGCAGCTATTATTTATTCAATTAAATTGTATTCCCTCTTTTCTTTCTCTGCTCCTTCTGGGATCCCTATAACATGAATGTTGTTATGGTTGATGGTGTTGTTGAGTTCAATTAATCAATTTTCATTGTTTATTATTATCTTTTTCTCTCTCTTGTTCAGCTTGATTGCTCTCCAATACTCTATCCTCCAAGTATCTGATCCATTTTTCTGCTTCCTATAGTCTAGTATTTATGCCCTCTAGTATATTTTTAATTTTGGTTTGAGTTCTTCATTCTTTATTATTATTTTGTTATGTATTCTATCTCTTTATTAAGGGTCTCACTGAAGGCCTCCATTCTTTTCTCAACTCTAGTGAGTATTTTTATGACCATTACTGTAAATCCTCTATCAGGCATATTACTTACCTCCATTTCATTTAGCTCTGTTGCTGTGATTTTGTTTCATTCTTTCATTTGAGACATATTCCTCTTTCTCCTAATTTTGTCTAACTTTCTGTGTTGGTTTCTTGTTAGAAAAGTCAGCTGTATCTCCTGCTTTGAAAGTAGTGGCATTATGAAGAAGAGGTACTATAGTGCTCTATAGTGCAATGTCTCCTGTTCACTTGAACCTGGTACTCAAGGCTATCTCCTACATGTGTTGAATACATTTAACAAAGTACAACATACATTCATGATAAAAAACCCTCAACAAGATAGGTCTAGACAGAATATACGTCAACATAATAAAAGTAATACATGAAAAACCCACAGTGAACATCACACTGAATTGGGAAAAACAGAGCTTTTCCCCTAAGGTCAGGAACAAGACAAGGATGTGCATTCTCACTACTGTCATTCAACATAATACTGAAAGTACTAGCCACAGCAATAAACAAGAAGAAATAAAAGACCTCCAAATTCTCAGGAAAAAGTAAAGCATTCAGTATTTGCAGATAACATGATACTCTATATAGAAAACCCAAAGACTACACTAAAAATTACTAGAACTGGTTAATGAATTCAGGAAACTAGCAGGACACACATTCAGAAATCAGAAATCAGAAATCAGTTGTATTCATATAAGCTAATAGTGAAAGAAATTAAGAAAACAATCTCATTTAAAATTGCACCAAAAGTAGCATAATATTTAGGAATAAACTTCACAAAAACTGTGAAAGACCTGTACTCTGAAAAGTACAAAACACTAATTAAAAAATTGAAGACAACACAAAGAAATGGAAACATATTTGATGTCAATGGAATGTGAGAATAAATATTGTCAAAATGTCTATACAACCTACACATTTAATGGAATCCCAATCAAAATACCAGCAGCATTTTTCACAGAGCTAGAACAATCCCAAAATTTGTATGGAACCACAAAAGATTTGGATAGCCAAAACCATCTTGGAAAAAGAAAAACAAAACTGGGATTATCACAATTCCAGACTTCAAATTATATTATAAAGCTGAATTAATCAAAAGAGTATGGCACTGGTATTAAAATAGACACATAGGTCAATGGAAAAGAATAGAAAAGCCCAGAAATAAACCCACATTTATATGGTTAAATTAATTTTGGCAAAACAGAAAAGAATATATAATGTAGAAAAGACTCTTTAACAAATGGTGTTGGGAAAGCTGGATGGCTATAGACAAAAGAAAGATACTGGACCACTTTCCTACACCATACACCAAATAAATTCAAAATGTATTAATGATTCCAATGTGAGACCTAAAACCATAAAAATCCTAGAGTAGAGCATAGGCAGTAATTTCTCTGACATCAGCTATAGCAACATTTTTATAGATATGTCTCCATCAAAATAAAAAGCTTCTTGGGGCACCTGGGTGGCTCAGTCAGTTAAGCATACAATTCTTAATTTCAGCTCAGGTCATGATCTCATGGTTTTGAGATCGAGCTCAGCATTGGGCTCTGCACTGGGTGTGGAACCTGCTTAAGATTCTCTCTCCATCTGCCCCTCCCCTGTTCACATGTGCATGCACTCTCTTTCAAAAAAAAAAACCAGCTTCTTCACAGTGAGGGAAGCAATCAACAAAACTAAAAGGCAACATATGGAATGGGAGAAGATATTTGCAAATGACATATCTTATAAAGGGTTAGTATCCAAAATATATAAAGAACTTACCAAACTCAACATCCAAAAATGAATAATACAACTAAAAATGGACAGGCACATGAAGAGACATTTTTCCAAAGAAGACACACAGGTGACAAAAAGACACATGAAAAGATGCTCAACATCACTCACCATCAGGGAAATGCAAATCAAAGCTACAATAAGATATCAGCTCACATTTTTCAGAATGACTAAAATCGATGACACATCTATAAAGAGCTCATCAAACTCCACACCCGAAAAACAAATAACCCAGTGAAGAAATGGGCAGAAAACATGAATAGACACTTCTCTAAAGAAGACATCCAGATGGCCAACAGGCACATGAAAAGATGTTCAACGTCGCTCCTCATCAGGGAAATACAAATCAAAACCACACTCAGATACCACCTCACGCCAGTCAGAGTGGCCAAAATGAAGAAATCAGGAGACTATAGATGCTGGAGAGGATGTGGAGAAACAGGAACCCTCTTGCACTGTTGGTGGGAATGCAAATTGGTGCAGCCGCTCTGGAAAGCAGTGTGGAGGTTCCTCAGAAAATTAAAAATAGACCTACCCTATGACCCAGCAATAACACTGCTAGGAATTTATCCAAGGGATACAGGAGTACTGATGCATAGGGGCACCTGTACCCCAATGTTTATAGCGGCACTCTCAACAATAGCCAAATTATGGAAAGAGCCTAAATGTCCATCAACTGATGAATGGATAAAGAAATTGTGGTTTATATACACAATGGAATACTACGTGGCAATGAGAAAAAATGAAATATGGCCTTTTGTAGCAACATGGATGGAACTGGAGAGTGTGATGCTAAGTGAAATAAGCCATACAAAGACAGATACCATATGGTTTCACTCTTATGTGGATCCTGAGAAACATAACAGAAACCCATGGGGGAGGGGAAGGAAAAAAAAAAAAAAGAGGTTAGAGTGGGAGAGAGCCAAAGCATAAGAGACTGTTAAAAACTGAGAAGAAACTGAGGGTTGATGGGGGGTGGGAGGGAGGGCAGGGTGGGTGACGGGTATTGAGGAGGGCACCTTTTGGGATGAGCACTGGGTGTTGTATGGAAACCAATTTGACAGTAAATTTCATATATTTAAAAAAAAAAAAAAGAATTAGTGCTTTGAAAAAAAAATAAAAAAAAATAAAATATTCGAGATGAAAATTAAAAAAAATATATAAATAAAATAAAATAAAATCGATGACACAAGAACAACAGGTATTGGTGAGAATGTGGAGAAGAGGGAATTATCATACACTGTGGGAATGCAAATTGGTGCAGTTACTCTGGAAAACTATATAGACACTCCTTAAAAAGTTAAAAATAGAACTATTATAGAACTATTCTATAATCTACCAGTTGCACTAGTTTTTTACCCAAAGGATATAAAAAATACAAATTGAAGGGGTACATGCACCCTGATGTTTATAGCAACATTATCAACAATAAGGAAATTATGGAAAAAGCCCAAGTGTCCATTCACTGATGAATGGACAAAGAAGTGTTGTGTGTGTGTGTGTGTGTGTGTGTGTATATATATACATATATATGTGCATATGCATATATATTGCATATATATAATATATATGCAATGGAATAGTACTCAGCCTTAAAAAAGAATGAAATTTTGCCATTTGCAATGATGTGGATGGAGCTAGAGTGTATTATGCTAAGTGAAATAAGTCAAAGAAAGACAATTACCATATGATTTCATTCATATGTGGAATTTAAGAAACAAAACAAACAAGCGAAGGGAAAAAAGAGAGAGAGAGGCAACCAAGAAGTAGATGCTTAGCTGTAGAGACAAACTGATGGTTACCAGAGGGGAAGTAGGTGGATGGATGGGTTAAATAGGTGATGGAGATTAAGGAGCGCAGTTGTGATGAGCATCAGGTGTTGTCTGAACGCCTTGAATCACTATACTGTACACTTGCAACTAAAGTTATGCTGTATGTTAACTAACTGGAATTTAAATAAAAACTAAAAAGTATTTTAAAAAATAAATTAAAAATAATCCAATAGGCTGGCCGCAACTTAATAACTTTTCTTCTTGTAAGCTCAAAGAGCAACACAGTCATAGAATTCTCACTGCCTTTTATGTTGTGAATAAATTTCCTCTGAAATTGTAGGTGACTCCTAATACAGTGGCAATGTGGGATGGGAGATGTTCATGGGGTAAAAAAGTACTTACCAAGAAAGCAAAAATAAAAATGGCATGCCTGGGAACATGGCCCAATGTAGCTCATGGAGTTCCAGCCATGGCACCAGCAGCCAGTAGTAGAGGGATTTTCTGTATACCTGAGAGTGGTTCAGAGGTGGTACAGGACCAGAAGAAGAGAGCTTGGCTTTCATGTGTGAGCATAAGCCTGTGGGTGGGGAAGGGGTGTGGGTCTGGCTTAGCTGAAAATAAGTTTCTGCAAACTGGTGAAATGGACACAAGGAAAAGTTGATTCTAGTTATAGAAAGAAAGTTATATTTATTGTCCACACAGATTTGAGGTCAGAAGTGCAAAACTACTTTATTGTAACAGTTTTTTCTAGACCCCTTTTTTCCCCCATCACCATTCCAGAAAAAAAGTTCCACAAAAATCTGGGTTTCCAGAAACATGGAGAAGGGCAATGGGGTCATAAAAGACAAAGGTTGGTGAGATATTCCCTTTGGCTGTTCTTTCTCCCTTGGCCTTGTGAATACTAATTCTCTAATTTTATGTGGTAAATATTCAGTGAGCAAAGAATTCAACTTCTCTCTCTCTGATTTCCCCAGAGAAAGGTTTCTCTCTATGAAATGATTAACCACACTCCCCTCTTACAGTCTTCAGTGTGTGGGTGGGTGCCTTGTCTTGTATAAGTTTCTTTTCTGTTATGTGATGTCTGAAAAAATGGAAAATGAGGTCCAGAGAGAGAGAGAGAGAGAGAGAGCACAACAGATGGAGGGAAATCAGCTCACTTATCAGAGGAAGTTTCCAAAATCTTTTTCCTTTCCTTTTTTTTCTTTCTTTTTTAAATGAGAAAATACATTCACTGATCAATGTTTATGGTCACATATCATGGTTTTGGAAGAAAGCCTGGGTTAAAATTCTCTGTAGGCTGATCTGCATTCACTATGAAAAAGGATATAGAATATAAGAATGAGATAGTCTATTTTACAAGATATTCGTGAATTTCTGAGGATTTGGGAACAACTTACTGATACATTGAGAAGGTACATAAAGTGCTAATAGGACACCACTCCCCAACACAGTCACAAGTTGTCGTCTATTGATACTTCTCCATCTGCCCATGGCATCTCTTTCCCCGGTCACCACTACTTTTATCCAGGTATCATCTGTTGACATGACTTCAAGCTTTAGAGGAACAAGAAGGGGGAGGACAGAAGGGAAGATTAGGATACCTGGTACCAAGAAATAAACACCAGATGCTTTGAAAGGACAGGACTTTTATGGATTTTTAAATATGCATGTAACAGCAGTGCTGGGAGGGCACTACCTTTACTTCCTTCCCACTCTACTTCCTTCTGCCTCTACCCATCTGTCTTCCTTGAAATCTGGGATCCCCCTAGGCAATTCTCTCACTTGTCAAATCTACTTTCTTCTGGTCATTCTGACTAATAAAGATTCCTGGGTGAGAATCTGGAAGAGTGAATGTATCTTTCCCAGAAGTTGATAGCGAGGTCTTAGTCTGGGAGTCCTCACAGAAATTACCTTAATTCATATTTCAAAACTGTCTCCTGAGTTCAGCCCTTCTGATGATTTAGGGAAGCACCTGGTATAGAGTTGGCTCATTGGGTTAAAACTCAGATCCCAGAGGCTGGGGAAGATGGCAGCTTAGGAGGATCCTGGGCTCACCTCATCCTGCTGATCACTTACATTCCACCCATATCTGCCTAAATAAACCAGAAAACCACCAGAAGACTAGTAGAGTGGACTCTCCAGAGCCAAGCGTAGACAAGAGGCCCACAGAAGAGGGTAGGAAGGGCAGAGAGGTGGGGCATGCTACACGGACTGGCAGGAGGGAGCCGGGGCAGTGGAGGGGCAGCCCGCCCAGCAAGGTGGAATCCCAAAGTCTGGCTTGCAAAAGCGGAGGGGCTGGACTATGTGCGTTCTGACAGCCAGAGGGAGTTAACATCTGGAATGTTGTAAGTCAACAGTTCTGCTCAGAGCGTGGGAGGGCGAGAGGACACTAGGAGGGAGAGGTGTTGAGCCATGGAAGACAGAGCTCAGCTCAGCGGGGAACAAAGGTGCTGGCCAGCGCCATCTCCCTCTCCCATCCCCCAGCCAAAATCCCAAAGGGAACGAGTTCCCAGAACCAAAGATGCTTGCACCGCACAAACACCCAACGCTGTGGTTCTGTGGATCCATCCCTCAGATGGGTCTGCCTCCCTCCCAGTGCTGCAGGGTCCCTCCCGCAGGGGACCACCAATGGCAAACCAAGCTAAGCCCGCCCCTCCTGCCCCTGTGTACCTTGTGGATCCACCCCGGCTAATACTCCAGATCCCATCAAAGCAGCACCACAAGCCTGGCAGTGTGCAAGTAGCCCAGACAGGGGCCACACCACTCCATAGTGAGTCCTGTGGGAGAGGGGAAGATAAAGTACACACCAGTCTGACTGTGGCCCCAGTGGTGAGCTGGGGACAGACATCAGGTCTGACTGCAGCCCGGCCCACCAACACAAGTTACTCCAGACAGCACAGGGGAAGTGCCCTGTAGTTCCGTGCCACCCCAGGGACTATCCAAAATGATGAAACAGAAGAATTCTCCTCAAAAGAAACCCCAGGAAGTAGCGACAGCTAAGAAATTGATCAAAAATGATTTAAGCAATATAACAGAAGAAGAATTTAGAATAATAGTCATAAAATTAATCTCTGGGCTTGAAAAAAGTATAGAGGACAGCAGAGAATCTAATGCGACAGAGATCAAGGGACTAGAAAATAGTCTTAAGGAGCTAAAAGATGCTATAAGTGAGGTGGAAAATAAAATGGAGGGGACCACAGCACGGATTGAAGAGGCAGAGGAGAGAATAGGTGAATTAGAAGATAAAATTATGGAAAAAGAGGAGGCTGAGAAAAAGAGAGATAAAAAAAAAATCCAGGAGTATGAGGGGAGAATGAGAGAACTAAGTGATGCAATCAAATGGAAAAATATCCATATCATAGGAATTCCAGAAGAGGAAGAGAGAGAGAAAGGGGCTGAAGGTGTACTTGAACAAATCATAGCTGAGAATTTCCCTGATCTGGGGAAGGAAAAAGGCACTGAAATCCAAGAGGCACAGAAACTCCCTTCAGATGTAACTTGAACCAATCTTCTGCATGACATATCATAGTGAAACTGGCAAAATACAAGGATAAAGAGAAAATTCTGAAAGCATCTAGGGATAAACAGGCTCTAACTTATAAAGGGAGACTGATAGGACTAGTGGCAGAACTATCTACTGAAACTTGGCAGGCCAGAAAGGAATCTTAAATGTGATGAACACAAAAAATATGTAGCTGAGAATCCTTTATCCAGCAGGTCTGTCACTCAGAATAGAAGGAGAGATAAAGGTCATCCCAAACAAACAAAAACTGAAGGAATTCATCACCACTAAACCAGCCCTACAAGAGATCCTAAGGGGGATTCTGTGAGTGAAATGTTGCAAGGACCACTAAGTACCAGAGACATCACTACAAGCATGAAAACTACAGATATCACAATGACTCTAAACCCATGTCTTTCAATAATAACACTGAATGTAAATGGACTAAATGCTCCAACCAAAAGACATAGGGTATCAGCATGGGTAAAAAAACAAGACCCATCTATTTGCTGTCTACAAGAGACTCATTTTAGACCTGAGGACACCTTCAGATTGAAAGTGAGGGGATGGAGAACTGTCTATCATGCTACTGGAAGTCAAAAGAAAGCTAGAGTAGCTATACTTATATCAGACAAATTAGACTTTAAATTAAAGGCTGTCACAAGAGATGAAGAAGGGCATTATATCATAATTACAGGGTCTACCCATCAGGAAGAGCTAACACTTATAAATGTCTATGTGCTGAACACGGGAGCCCCCAAATATATAATACAATTAATCGCAAACATAAGCAACCTTATTGATAAGAATGTGGTAATTTCAGGGGACTTTAATCCTCCACTTACAACAATGGATAGAATATATACTCACGGTATCAATAAAGAAACAAGGGTCCTGAATGATACATTGGATATATGGACTTGACAGATATATTTAGGACTCTGCATCCCAAAGCAACAGAATATACTTTCTTCTCGAGTGCACATGGAACATTCTCCAAGATAGATCACATGCTGGGTCACAAAGTAGCCCTTAATAAGTACAAAAGAATTGAGATCATACCATGTACACTTTCAGACCACAATGCTATGAAACTTGAACTCAACCACAGGAAAAAGTCTGGAAAACCTCCAAAAGCATGGAGGTTAAAGGACACCCTACTAAAGAATGAATGGGTCAACCAGGCAATTAGAGAAGAAATTTAAAAATATATGGGAACCAATAAAAAAGACAATACAACAATCCAAAAGCTTTGGGATGCAGCGAAGGCAGTCCTGAGAGGAAAATACATTGCAATCCAGGCCTATCTCAAGAAACAAGAAAAATCCTAAATACAAAATCTAACAGCACACCAAAAGGAAATAGGAGAACAGCAAAGACACCCCAAACCCAACAGAAGGAGAGAAATAATAAAGATCAGAGCAGAAATAAACAATATAGAAACTAACAAAAACTGTAGAGGAGATCAATGAAACCAAGAGTTGATTTTTTGAAAAAATAAACAAAAATTGATAAATCTCTAGCCAGACTTCTCAAAAAGAAAAGGGAGATGACCCAAGTAGATAAAATCATGAATGAAAATGGAATTATTACAACCAATCCCTCAAAAATACAAGCACTTATCAGGGAATGCTATGAAAAATTATATGCCAACAAACTGGACAACCTGCAAGAAATGGACAAATTCCTAAGCACCACACTCTTCCAAAACTCAAACAGGAAGAAATAGAAAGCTTGAACAGACCCATAACCAGTGAAGAAATTGAATCAGTTATCAAAAATCTCCCAACAAATAAGAGTCCAGGACCAGATGGCTTCCCTGGGGAATTCTACCAGACATTTAAAGCAGAGATAATACCTACCCTTCTCAAGCTGTTTCAAAAAATAGAGAGGGAAGGAAAACTTCCAAACTCATTCTATCACACCAGGAATCTTTGATTCCCAAATCAGAGAGAGACCTAGCATAAAAAGAGAACTACAGGCCAATATCCCTGATGAATCTGGATGCAAAAATTCTCATTAAGATAGTAGCAAATCGAATTCAACAGCATATAAAAAGAATTATTCACCAGGATCAAGTGGGATTCATTCATGGGATGCAGGGCTGGTTCAACATTCACAAATCAATCAATGTGATACATCACATTAATAAAAGAAAAGATAAGAACCATATGATCCTGTCAGTCAATGCAGAAAAAATATTTGACAAAACTCAGCATCCTTTCTTAATAAAAACCCTCCAGACACTTTGGATAGAAGGAACATACTTAAAGATCATGAAAGCCATTTATGAAAAGCCCAGAGCTAAATTCATCCTCAATGGGGAAAAAATGAGAACTTTCCCTCTGAGATCAGGAACACAACAGGGATGTCCGCTCTCACCGCTGTTGTTTAACATAGAGTTGGAAGTGCTAGCATCAGCAATCAGACAACAAAAGGAAATCAAAGGCATCCAAAT
>NW_026057581.1:27300607-27399466 GCF_023721935.1 Panthera uncia
TGATGGGGGGTGGGAGGGAGGGGAGGGTGGGTGATGGGTATTGAGGAAGGCACCTTTTGGGATGAGCACTGGGTGTTGTATGGAAACCAATTTGACAATAAATTTCATATATTAAAAAAAAAAAAAGAATCTGCTTAGCCTTTTCCAAGTTCCTGGGAGGGAACTTCCCCAGTTATTGGAGTATTCTGTTATTAGAAATAGTTTATGCTGATGAAGTGACTCCTGGTGTTCCCTAAATACATCAGGATGTGGGTGGCCATCCCAGAAAGACCAACAATGTCATTAGAAGATGGGGGCATTGAGTCATGTGAAGTCATCCTAACCTCTGGGGAGGGGTAGGTGACTAGAGATTGAGTAAAATTCATGGCCAATGATTCAACCAAGCATGCTTATGGAATAAATCTCCAATAAAAACTCTGGACCCCAGGTCTCAGTGGAGCTTCCTGCTTGGTAAACACATCAATGTGCCAGGAGGGTGAAAATCTTGAAGACATGGGAAGAGGGCACAGAAGCTATTTGTCTAGTCCTAATTTATATCCTTTATGATAAAACTGTAATCATGTGTACAGTGTTTTCCTGAGTTCTGTGAGTCATTCTAATGAATTATAAAACCTGAGGGATTATGGACACCTCTGAATTTGTAGCCAGTTGGTCAGACGTGCAGACGGCCTGGGGAACCTGGAGCAGAATTGAGGGAAGACTTGGGAGTTGTGAAGTTTGGCTAAGCTCAGGTGCCAGAAGTCACTTCACTGCACATGTGAAAGGTGACTCAAATTTGGAAGAGGGCATTGTATGGAAGGTGCAGTGTAGTTCAGGTCCATCCTGCAGAGACCTGGGTGCTGTAGTCTTTAATCCAAGGTATGGAAAGGGCTTCTCTTCACCTTAAGCACACAAACCGACTGCTGTTTCTGAGAAATGCTTATCTCTGGTTAGAAAGGACTGGAGGAGTGAAGAGATCTGAGAAATATCGGGAGAACCCAAGTCAGCTCTACTGGCCTCCAAGGAAGCTCATTGTTATCACTGTAACAATAGTATTGTGACCAGCATGTAAATGTTCTGCTGCTGCTCAAATCCCATTTTTCAGAGAAAATAATAACAAAGGCAAACATAATAATAACTACCATCTATTGAACTTCAATAATGGGAGAGATGCCAAATAAGTTTTTATTTTTTTATCTGTTCCTCATGATGACCCCGCTGGAAGATATAATTCCAATTTCACAAGTGGTGTAGCATTTGGATAAATGGCCTAAGCCTTGTAGCACACATAAAGCTCAGCTACAGCAGCAGAGGTACTCTAAGCACCATGACACGCTGCCTCTCACCCAAAGCAACAGAGATGCAGGGTGAGAATTAATGCCTCACAAATCAGTTTATGCCCCATTTATGCAGCATTGCAAGATGAGTGTGGAAGAGGTTCCATGCTCTCTACCGCCTACCTCTCTCTCATCGTGTATCTTCTGGGGCAGGTGGGTGAATGGGTCAGTGTGCTGATAGAATCATAGGACTCAAGGCTGGAGGCCGAATGGAAGGATGGGAAGAAGATAAGGAAAGAATCCTTTTAATTTGCAAGGTGATTTGTAACTCAGGAGGGTGGGGGTAGAGTGGTGGTCACTCTAGCTTGACCAGAATGTGGTTACTCTTTCAAGAGAGGCAAGAGTGATCTCTGGTAGTGAGGCATACATACTCTGATAATTGTGGTGAAAACACAAAGTTGGGATTGGGGAATTTATTTTCTACTCAAGGCAGAAAGTTAAAGCAGGGATGTAGCAGATGGAGGTGAGAAGACAAAGATTAAATGGGCAGTATAAGGTATATATGTGTCAAATAGCACCAGATTTGAAGCTTGCTTTTGCTACTTTCTCTATTTTACTGTTTTTACTATTCTTATTCTCTAAAATGGACATAGTAATACCTACTTCATAAAGTTGGTGTGAAAATTAGCAATAAGATAGGGTAAGAACCTCTTACAATGCCTGGTACAAAAATAGGCATTCATAAAGTAATACTCATTTTTTAATTTTTAATACTGCCCAGTATGTACAGTTGGAAAAAATGTGTGCAAGTAGTTCTTAGAGTAATGGCTTGTAAGCCACACTCTCAAGTCCTTTGAATATTTCCAAAAAGTATCTCAGCTGGAGGCTTCAGAACAACATGTTTTCCTATCCAGGCCTCCTGCAGTTCTGATTTAGGACACCATGCTTCCCTATCACCCAGTCTCTGGAAGTAAGCACCATTCAGTAATCCTACTGAATTTCACCTGTTGTAAATTTCACCTAAGAGACAGAAATCAGAAACTGGGAAATTTCCACCTTAATCCCTTAGAGAACAAGCTCTTTTTCATTCTCTGACACTACTCAACAGGAAGGTAGATAGTAGCAGCCGCATCTAGCAGAGGTCACTCTGCCACCTCTTGGGGATGTGAGGCAGGCAGTAGACTAGAACCAGGCTAGAGACTTGAGTCAAACCTTTCTCTCCAACCCTAGTTTTGTGAAAGACCCTGTCATAACGTTCAAATTCAAGATGAAGGGTATGAGTGATTTCTGGATATAGATCTATTTTGTACTGCTGTCCCCCCATAGACCCAACAATTTTAAAGAAGCCTTAATCACAGATATTAAAGTGATCAACCAGTCTTGCCTCATGTCTGGCCCTAATGAACTACAGCACGACAGGAGTTGTTTTCCCTTCGATACAGACCATGATGTCTTAGACCCCTCTACATCCAAGTGAGGATCTGTCAATGGATTTTATCTGCTCAGATCCAGATTTTTCTGTTCCAAGACACTATTTCCAGTTGGCTCCATCCTTTCTCTCCACTACAACATTGTGTAGGACTCATGTCTCTTTCCTCATTTGTGCCTGTCATGTTGGCACTTTGATATTTCAGTAACTATCACAACTTCCCATAGGTGGTGGGTAAATAGCTTGGGCACTTAGAGTGGGAGTGTGATCAGAACACAACTAACATTTGCTAAGTACTGATGGCAGGCTGGGCCCTCAATTAATTACTTTTGTATGGTGAATATGGATTAGATTTTCTCATCCCCATTTTGCATATGAGAGAGGCTAGGCTCAAGGATTAGGTAATTTTGCTAAGGTCATTCAGATAGAAACTTGTAAAGCAAGGTTGAGATCTTTTGTTTGCCTAATTCCCAGAGCAGGCAGTGTCTTTTCATCCACCATACTGGCAGGGCATTCTGAGGGCACCCAGTATATACCAACCTACCATGTTGAACTAAAAAGGGTGTTAATGAGGCACCTGGGTGGCTCAGTCAGTTGAGCAGTTGAACATCTGGCTCTTGATTTCAGCTTAGGTCATGATCTGATTGTTCATGGGATCGAGTCATGCCTTGGGCTTAGCGCTGACACAACCCAGAGCCTATTTGGGATTCTCTCTCTCCATCTGCCCCTCCCCCACTCATGCACATGCACTGTCTCTCTCCCTCTCTCAAAAATATAAATAAATAAATAAGGTGTTACAACCCTGCTTTACCACTGTGTCCCCTCTCTGGGCCTTACCTTCCTCTTCTAAAAATGGGATGGTAATTTTATCTACCTTATAGCATTGTTGTAAAGATTTAGTGAGCAGATGTATTTACAATACCTAATGTGGGGCCTGATACATGGTTGGCTCCCTACCCTAGGTGATTGATTGACGGGTTGCATACAGAAGAAAGCATCTTCGTTTTCCAAAGAGTTGTAGCCTTTGGAGTCTGACTCCTAGACCCTATCCTATGCCCCTCATCCCCTTCCCATCTAGACTGCATCAGGAAGCCTTCACAAACCTTTTAGAATCTGGATTGTGGTTGCTCTTATTCTACCATCATTGTAGATGGAGGACACATAGAATGAAATAAAATGTTTGGCAGGAAGTCATATAAGACGTGGGTGCTGAAAGTGGGTACCTAGTTCCCAGGCTTTTCCTCTAGGGCCAGAGTAAACATACTCAAATTGGTTATAATGTTTTTCTCTCAAAATAGCCCCAGCCATGGCTCAAACAAGCTTAAATAATAAGGCAATGTGTTATTACTTACCATAAGAAGCTCAGAGTTAAGCAAACTCCAGACACTGTGCATCAAGTTCTGATTGCACACGCTGTGATTCTTGAGACTCTAGTGTCTTCTAATGTAGCTGCTCTGCCAGGCGTCACATCCAGGGAAATCAGAGGAACTGCCATTTCCTCTTTAGGAGTGGTAGATCCTTTTCTAGAACCTTCTAGTGGACCTCTCTTCTAATGTCTCAGTGGCTAGAACGTGTATGTTCCAAAACCAGTAATTAGAAAGAGGGTTGGGATAACATCAGCTGCTTTAGCCCAGTTGTTCTTACCTTAGGCTGTGCATTAGAATTACACATCAAAAATTTAAAAATAGAAGCCTGGGTTCCATCTCCAAAGATTCAGATTCAATTTGTCTACAATAGAACCTAAACATCATAACATTATAAACCCCCATGGATGCAGCCAATTATGGGAAAGCAATTAATGGTGGAACATGGGTTGGTGAGACACAGCTATGACTAGGACATATGCCAGGGGAGAAGGCAGCTCACATCTTTATTGGGCAGGGTGCCTTGCTGAATTATTTTATAAAATGTTAGCTTTTTCCTCAGCCCAAAGGAGATAAGTGGATTCCACGACAAAAACACTGTGAACTCCACAACCAACCACCTGCTTCTCTGGGGCCAGCTTCCTCCCACCCTTTCTAGAATAAGCCTTTCCTTATCTCTTTTTTATTCCAGTGCAAACATTCAGAGAAAAACCACTTCAAGGCATTCCAAGATGATGTGTGGTCACCACTGGCCAATAAAGAATGACATTTGCTTCATGTACCCTGTGTCCAGCTGACCAGACCCACTGGCTTTCAGGTTGGCTAGGGCAAGATCAGTCAGGCTCTGGATCTGGGTTGATACAGGGATGTCTGCTTGATATGGAGCAGTCTCAGGAGTTCTATATTCATAGTTGCTTTAGCTGCAGCTCCAAAAGTTCTTCTATGTTCTTTGATACTTTAAAAGAGGGAAATTGAGTGCTTGTGTTCCTCAGAAAATGTGCTCATTTTCAACTGGTTCAGAGAATTTTGAAAGAAGGAGGAGCTTTAAAGTGACTGGAAGTTTTTTTATTGTTTTTTTTTTCTAATGAGTGATTTCCGGTTTTGCATGTCAAAATATTCTAAGTAATATTTAAATGTGATGGAGTAATGTGGCAGAGTGGCCATGATTACCACCAACATAGGGGTATGGAATATATGGCCACTACACACAGGTGGCCATGTTGGGTGCTGATGAAACTTTGGTCCCCTCTCTCTGGAAGACTTTAAACGTTCGTTGTGGGGGCAGGACATAACAACAAAACAATGTAAAATTCATGAGTTAAGTACCAAGTAAGCCTGATAAAGGCCACATGGGTTAGAATATTTTCCTCAAAATACTTTCAAGAGAATCATCATCTACCAAAATGAACATAAAAAAAAGTCTATACTTGAAGTGGGAGTATAAGTTTGTTCTGATAACTGAATGTTGTGTCCTGGCTATGGAAAGACCGCAAAAAACAGGACTGAATGTTGGACTGGTCAAAGCCAAGTCCTTCTTCCCAGAACTTGTTGGAAAATTGACAGAAAGTGAGGAAGGATTTGTTTACTGTCACTGTTGCAAAACACAATTGCCTCAATTCTGACAGCTATGAATGAACAGCATAAGCTATAAGCATGAATAGTATAAGCAGTGTAATTTTAATGTGCTTCTTGCTCAGCCACTTTTGTGCAATCTTTCACCAAAAAGAAATTGTACCTCCACATTTATAAGAAAATTCACAGGATAAAAAGTGCTTCTTTTTAGAGCCAATTTTGTCAAGCTACAGGCATCTGATTGCTTTGCCTTTAGGTATGAGGGGGCAGAGGGAAGGGGATTCCCCATGTATGGACTTATCAGAATTTCTGCTCCCTTGACCACATGGGGACATGGAAAGTCAAATGTGTGATGTCAGACAAATATAAAAAAGAAAAAATGGCAGCAAATTATATAGTTGGATGTATTATTATGTCATTTTCCACTCTCATATGAAAGGAAAAGAACATTGACCCTTCACATACACAAAGAAAATCTCAAAAACACATACTCATCTCCTATAGTTAATGCCCATTTTATTACTGAAATAGAACTATCTGGATTTCCAGATGTACAGATTCACTATGTTTAAAAGTTCTTAAAACGTTGCTTATCTACTTAAAAAGTGAATCTACAGTATGAGTATTGATGCAAAGTTTTTAGCTCACATACATTCTTTAATGTTTTCATTCTGGTCATTACAAAATACTCCTTACAATAGTTTCTACCTTAACAGAACCACCTATCTATTTTTACAACCCACTTGCATTTATTTTCTTTTGAGGAAAATATTGGGACAAATAAAAACAATTATTAGGAAAGGAGCCAAAGTAGAAGTTTCATATTTGTCAATGTGTATGCAAAGTTCATTCATTTTTCTCTTATTATTGTTAGTCATCTTACATACATAGAACCACAGAGACTTCAATTCCTTTGGTAACACAGCTCTTTCAGCTCTGGAAATTACAAATTCTTGACAATTTTTATGAGTTTTGAAAAAAGTAAGCTTCCTTTCTTATCAGAAAGTGTATTCTCCCCATAGATGCATTTAAATAACTGAAATTAAGGACTTTGATGCAGCAAGTGGCAAAACTGTCTGCTGACCATGCCATCCACTCTCAAATGTTCCTCAGTCCTTTGACTGAGCATCTCACTCCTTAAAGGCAAGATACTATTCTAAATTCACTATCTTTTTAGGAAACTCTTAGGAGTGTTCTAAGTGTTCATCTAAGGATGCTTGCTAAAGGTTGCAAATTACTTCCTTGTGTTTTTGGCAACTTGTTATTTTTTTTTAAAGTTGCTAGTCTCTCTCTCTTACTGAATGACCAACCCTTGTTTCATTTTGTGGCCTTTTCAAATTTAGCTATTTGGATGTGCTTTTTCATTTACTTGCTGCCTCTCTCTCTCTCTCTTTGGTATCACTGTGCCTCTCCTTACCACTCAGTTGTAGTTTCACACAACCAGCTAAGTGGAACCCACAATGGCATTTACAGGAAACTGGAAGAAGCATTACTAGCACCCTCAATTAGAAATGTCACCTCAGAAAACAAAGCAGATAAGTGTTCAACATTAATGTGGAAAATATGTCTGCATGATGCTCTGCTCTGTGTTTGGTTTAAAACAAGAAGCTTCTACAAAATGGAAATAACTCATATATATTTTTAAATCAACAAGAATTGTCTTGCTTCCCTCCAGTTCCTAGACCTCTCCAAAGCTAGTCTAATGTTAATATTTCATGACTTTACCCAAGGAACCTAGAAACTAACCTCTAAATGAGAAAGGATTCATCCTTACCTGAGTCTGTGTCTTAGAGTCCCTGTGCCTACAATATGAAAAATTCAACATCTGCAGGGTGGTGAGGTGAATTGATGGAGGCCAAGGCAGAATTACAGACTTTAATTAACACAAAATCAAAACTTTGCTGATTCAAGTCGACCAGGCTGAAGAAACATGAGGTTAAATTTCTCAGTAACTGGAATTAAGCTATGAATTTAGTTTTCTCTCAACATATTCTTCTCTGAATTAAAATACATTTAACAATTTATATGTTAAATTTTGTGGGTGTGATGGTAGTATTGTGGTTTATGTGAGAGAATGTCCTGGTTCTTAGGCAGTATGTGCAGAACTTTTAGGGGTGACATGATAAGATTGTTCAAGTTACAAATGGTTTGTGAGAGAGAAAGAGTAAAAATATGGTAAAATGTTAATAATCAATCAATCTAGGATGAAGGGATATTAGGTGTTCCTTTTATCTATTTTGTAGGTTTGAAATGAGGGGGAGGGTTGGAATAACTAAATCTTCAAGATTGCTTCCAGTTCTAATACTCTATATGCTGCCCATTTAAGAGCAAAAGGTCCCTTCTTGGAACCTGGTCTTTTCTGTCAGGTTAAATCTGTCAGAAAGTAACTGGGTGCTACCATGAGAATATTAAACATGTTAAGTGGTGAAAGCGAGTGTCTAATCAGCAGATCTGATCTCATGTCAACAGATCAGAATCAAATTGTGAGCCTCCACTGGACCCCCTCCCCAGGGGAATCCATGATGTTTCTCCTGGTTGCTTTCCAGCCCTTCAGAGTAGTAAGGTGTTGAAATCCCCCTTGAGTATACCTGCTGAGGCTAAAAAAGAGCATTTCCCTTTAATAATATCAGATTCCCACACCATAGAGCATCATCACACTTACTTTGTATGATGGGATTTAGAAATTTCATGGCAACTCCTTGACTCCAGTTGTTCTGCTTTCTGTAAATAACTCAGGCATTCAGAGAACTGTATCCTTTCCTACTCATTTCACTTCTCCCCATGCCCAAAAACTGACACAGGAAGAGATTTTTGTCAGATCTTTGTTCTGTTCTTCTTCTTAGATGGGAGAATAAAAGGGTAGGAGGTCTCTTCAGCTAACAGGATTTGGCAGGAGGGGGTGGATCAATAAGAATTTAGATGTGTTTTGGGGCACCTGGGTGGCTCAGTCATTTAAGCCTCTGACTTTGGTTCAGGTCATGATTTCATAGTTCATGACTTCGAGCCCTGTGTCGTGCTCACTGACAGCTTAGACCCTGGAGATTGTTTCAGATTCTGTGTCTCCCTTTCTTCCTGCCATCGCTCCCCTGCTCATGCTCTCTCTCTCTCTCTCTCTCTCTCTCTTTTTCTCCCTCTCTCTCTCTCTCTCTCAAAAATAAGTAAACATTAAAAATTTTTAAAAAGAATTTAGGTGCTTTTTTTGGTTTTAATTGTTGGTCACTAAGGGCACATGGTGTTTCTTCCTTCTGATCATATCAATCAATTAGCTTCTTTCTTCTCTGAAAGCTGTGATAGACTGCAAGCTTCTCAAGTACTGGCCCTATGGCTTCTTCATCCTTGAGAAAATGTGACCTTAAGGAAAGCCTGGGTTTTAAAGTCAGACAAGCATGAATTTGAGGCTTCCTTCACCATTAACTCAGGAATAATTTGACCACTGTTGGACATCTCAGTTCACTTTGGGCTCTAACAAGAATGGATGGCAGCCAGAGTCCCCTGCATTCCTTCTTCCCTCCCCACCAATACCCCTCTATCTTGTGGGGACCTGAATGCAGGTGTCTATGACACATGATTTAGAACATAACTTCCAGTAGTTGGGATCTGTGTTAATAACCCATGGGAGGGAAGGGACCATGACGGGGATTTCCTATAACCAAAAATATGGTGTAATGTGGTGGAGTTTCTTTGGGATTAAAAATTAGACTAATCCTGCCCTTTGGCGATGTTCCTTCAGATCTCTCAGTTATCACACTCAAATATATGCCAAGCACTTCACATAGAATTTATCTTCTCTAAAATCCTCTGGAGTAAGTAATATTATTCTCATTTGGACTTATGGATGGGTGAACTGAAGCTCAGGAAGCCAAAGGAAGTTAAAAGCAGAACCCAAATTTTAACTTAAACCTGGGTGACTGCAGGTTCTTTTTCCATTATGCACATTGCACTGCACGGCAGTTAACAGCCCCTTATCATCTCCAGCCAGACAAATTGTGAAACTGGCAAATCCTCAAAACACTTGATCTTCACCTACTCTGTCCCCTCAGGTGTCGGCAGTTCTCAGACTGTCCTCCAGCTGTCCTACAGGTCCTTCTTGTAGTGCCTTAAAAAACACATCCTCCCACTCTCCACACTGCCTAGGGGCTCTTTCTTCCTCCTTGAACTTAACTATATTCACATTTCCTGATATGTTTCTGTGTAACAATCCCTGGGCCAGGAAACTCAAAGTTTAGTCAAGAGAAAGGACAACCTTAGAATAAGTAGAAAACATGGAAAATAATGATAAAAACATTTAGGGAGGTGCAAAGGGCTGATGGAGATAATCATAGTAAATGTGTATGATGCTTTGTAGGATGAGAAGCACTATTAAATACACAATGATAAATACCATCATTGAGAGTCATGTACAAAGCATTTTATATTTGTTAACTCTAATCCTCACAAAAGTCCTCCAAAAAGATACTACTGTTCCCATTTTTGCAGATGAGAAAATCAAATTATAGTCTAGAGAATCTAATGGTGGCCATGTAGTTATCAATGGGCAGAGGTGAAGTTCAAACACATGTTTATCTGGACCCCAAGTCATCTTTATTCCCATGATTTCATATCAGTATCTACCATTCCATTTGAATCCCATTTTGTAGTGTTGGCTTCTTGGTGACCACTCAGCTACTAAGTGGAAGGTTTGGGTTCAGGCTCAGATGTCCTGTCCCTAAGTCTGCTGTTCTTTCCTAGAACAGAGCTGCTTGAGAATGACCTGCAAAGGCCCTGGTGAAAGTGTGCCTTTGATAGGGTTTTAATAAAATTAAAGAGTATTTATATGGAAAGAAGGAAAAGAATATTCCAAAGGAGAGAACTGCATGAGCTGTGGTAGGGGCAGGAAGAGTCAGGACTTCTCTGGGGGTAGAGAGAAGACGGTATGAGGTATAGGCTAGAGCCAAACTGTAAATGGCTTTCGGTGATAGGGAATTTTTTAATAGAGGGTGTGGAAAGTCTTTGTACATTCATAGCAATGATGTGATGAGAGCTGCAGTGGTGTAGAGAGGGGTGGCTTTGGGAAGAGACTGGGGGCCAGAGAGGAGCCTATCAGCCCAGGCCCTTAGCTGGGCCCTGGTCATGGGCATGGTGAAGCACAAAGGTGTTGGAATAAGGATACAACCACAGGATTGGAGCACAAGAAGACTGTTTCAATAAGCATTCCAAAGACAGAATATATAGGACTTAAATGGTTATCTCAAATTGAAGGGAAAATCCTAGATAACTGAGTTTTCTGGCCTAGGTGATGCAGAGATAATGCACCATCCATGGTGAATGGATAAGTCAGAGAGGATGTGGTCTGGATTTAAAAATGTTTACTTTTGAGGCTGTTGAGTACCAGAGGAAGAGTGAGTGTTGAGCTCAGGAATGAGAACAGAGAGAGTTTTGCGTCATTTACAAGGAGTGATTATTGAAACAGGGAGAATAAACACATCCCCTAGGGCAGAGGTTCTCAAACTTTAATGTGCTCAAGAATCACCTGGGAGTCGTGGCACAGTTACCTAATACATGGTACATATTTAATAGATTTCCTTCCCTAGCAGATAATGTTTGCATAGTCTTAAGGTGTTGATCTAAAGAAATGAACATCAAGTTTTTTTAACTAAAAAAAGGGGTGCCTGGGTGGCTCAGTCGATTAAGCCTCCAACTTCAGCTCAGGTAATGATATGGCTCGTGGGTTGGAGCTCCACATCGGGCTCTGCACTGACAGCTCAGAGCCTGGAGCCTGCTTTGGTTTCTGTGTCTCCCTCTCTCTTTGCCCCTCCCCCACCCACACTCTGTCTCTCCCTCCCAAAAATTAATAAATACTAAGGAAAATAAATGAGCAATATAGGAATTTTAGGAAATATGTATGATGTCTATTGCTTATTTTAAATACACAGCTATTTTCTACCTTTCAAATCATACCAGATAGGCATTAATCTGTTTACTATAATACTTATCCTAACTCTAAGTTATGTGGGCTGAGATCTACTCATTCTCCATTATCCAAGTGTTAAGAATGTGGACTTTGGAGCTGTGAAGATTGGGCTCGCACTTTGCTACCTGCAAAATATGATCTTGGGCAAGTTACAGATTGCAGCCTGGTCTCTTCCTCTCTAAAAAGGGGATAACAGATGTATGCACCTCATAGGGCTGATGTGATGACATAATAGTACAGCAATTACCACCTACATGTACAAGAACATTTTAGAAACTGTTGGTTATGAGTTTTATCATTGGTTAGCCCTTGGGGGGAGGGGAACTCTACAGAGAAGCTGCAGGAAGAGGTCCTGGTGAGTCAGAAGTTTCTGAGTGGTTCCTTGAGTCAGGACAGGAGCTACATGTCAGCCTGTGCTACAGCAGAAGCTCATAATGATACTCTGTCTGAAACCCAACCACGTTGCCATGGGTTGACAAGCAGAGGCTCATTTCAAACCTTCTGGCTACTTGGTCAAGTTTCTAATTTGGGAAATTACAATAATCCATGGGAGAATTCCCCTTCCACTCCAGTTGGCCAGAGAAATGAGCATTGTCATCACTTTCTATTCTAACTGTTGTCCAAGACTGGTCTTTGTAGGGGCTGGTGGGGGGGGGGGGATGCACTGTGCTCCTCCTGGTGGCTAGAAACCTTCCAAGAAACCATATGGTCTGTAAAACATGCCATCACAGGCTGAAGAGCTGAAAATTTAAGCTAACAACCAGGCTTCTTTCTGATCTACAATTCAGATAACTGCCTGACCTGATGTGTTTCTCCCTACTTGACCCATCAGTTATTTTACTGATTCAGTCAATTTTTCTTCATCTTCTTGGCCCAGCCCATGACTTCCATCTTGATCATCAGCACAGCATAATGAAAGTTGACATTTAGTGAGAACTTTCTGTGTATCAACACTATGCTTAACTCTTTGAAACATAATCTCAATCCCTATAACATCACTTATGAGAAAACTATTATTTTCATTTCCATTTTTCAGGTGGGGAATTGACACTGGAACTATTTGGGTCATTTACCCAAGAGCACATCACTGCTGGTGTATATATTTGTAGGTGACCGCAAGGTTTTAATTAATTAATTTAATTAATTTAATTTAATTCAGGTTTAAAATTCCTGAAGGCTTAAGCCATCCATTCATCCAAAATCAAAAAGAGAAGACAAAGATGTATGAAATAGTTAAATAGAGTATAAAGAAAATAAACAGGGCCAGCACAGGAGGCCAGGTGGTCTTCATAGAGGGAAGATGTAACCTGGGAGTTGGCAGAACGGGATTCCAATGGATGGAAGAAGGAGTAAGAGGATGATAACTGTGATAGGATGGGAGGGAAAAGGCAGCTGTAGGAAGGAAAGGGCTGGGGTTGAGAAGACAGAATGAGCAAAGGCCTTCACATTGTATTAACATGAAGAAGGCATACAAGTGTTGCTTCAGGAACAAATGATATGTTCCTGCATTATTAAGTTGTATTCATTTTTGCTTACTGAAGAAGCAAAAAAATTGGCTACTCAAAACTATTGTTTTCTATGTTCTGCATTCTAGGTAGAGGACACACAATTCATATCAATGAGAAAATTTCTATACATTGTGTTTGTGAGAGAGCCTTCTCTCACAAAGATGAAGGAGAGAGAAAAGGAAAGGACTAAGTTTTCAAAGGATCTGTAAATCTTTCAATGTTGCTAAAGGACAAAAACATTAATTTCATCAGGGACATTTTTGAGTTTTTGATGAACAAAGGGAAGGTCTGAGTTGAGTAGGGAGTGGGAGACTGAGGAAGGGGCTAATGGGGAGGAAATTGGGGGGCAGGTGAGTCAGTGGGACAGAGAGTGGAGAGGTGGGGGAGAGGAACTCTGCAAAAGATGATAGCCTGATAGTGAAATAGGCTGGTGGGAAGGGTAGAGGGAGCATGTATTTTGGTGTGTGAACATATCTACTGCTAGTCCCTCTTACACTGAACCTGCAATATTTTGCCACACACCTAATATCTTGGGCAATGGTGTTGAAGTATGGGATCCACACAAAAGGGATCAGTTCCACATTCAGATCTGTGTAATGGAGAGTAATGAAAACAGTGTGAGAACTGAGACCCAAGGGAGAGTGTGAGCTCAGAAAGTGCTGGTGTTGGAGCCAGCAGTGGCCAGGACAGTCCCTGCATCCTGAGAGACAAAGGCATTTGAGGGGCTACTGGACTTCCCACAAAATGTAAAGAGACAGAGCTATTAAACAAATTTCAATTTCAAAGATAGCGAGACCTCAGCTGACACTTGGCCCTTCATAGATATCAATGTAGAAATACCCTATAATATTAGATTATTATTCACACAAAATAACTGCTGTTTTGGTTTTGCTGTTTTTGCTTATACCTGCTTTCTCTAATAAAAAGTCAGTTAGAAACTGACTAGGGAGTAACTGGTACTTTCATTATTTATGGCTTGGTTTCATGACATATATGGTCTTCTTCCCTTTCTCTTTTTACTGATCTCAACAGTATTTGAAAATTGGTATGCAATGTAGCTATTTACACAGTGGTCAACTTTGTAATTTCCCCTTTCACAGAGACAGGCTCCTTTATGAGCCAAAGAAAAACTCCTACCCTCTCTTCTTCTTTTCCTGTGTTCCTGAGTCCATGGTCCCTGTACATCTTGTCCTCACCTCTCTGGTAAACAGAGTCATGGGCATAATCTCACCCATCCCTGCCCTCCCAGGACAGTTCTGTGGTTGAGCTTCTCACACACCTCTATTGACAATCAATGTGACAGCTCCAACCTTTTGCAAAATTCTAAACCATTGACCAGCTCCCCAAACCCCTTCCCTACCACACACACCCAAACCTGAATTATTCTGAGAACTGTTGATTCAGATTTCAAATGAGGACACATGAGTAGAAAAGAATAGAGTTAAAGATAATGATCGAGGCTGAATTCTCTAAACTCAAATGAAAACACCTTTGATGTGGGTTATTATTATTCCCACTTTACAAATTAGGAAACTGAAGCTGCTTCTGCCTAGGAAGGGGAAGGCAGAAGGAAGAGAATGTTGTAAGTGTCCTACCAAACCTCCCAGATGGAGACACTGTGGCATGTCCCCAACCTTGCCCCAGCAGCTATGGGATGAAGCAGAGAAAAGCCCTCACCTTATCAAGAGCACTTTGATTTCTTTAGAACTCAGCTTCTAAAGAAGTTCTTCTAAGAAGAAACTTTTCTTCTTCCTAGGGGACTCCCAGAAGAATTTACATATCCTGGCTATTTAAAAAGGCTCAGGGTATGGGCCAGGTCAACTCAAACTAGCCAGATGGCAGCCTGGGGCTGAATATGGGGGGCTAGGAGACACAGAAACACAGAACATACTGCACAGGAGACACCAAGAAATTTTTGTGAAACTCTCAATAGACTCTTGCTGCTCATCTAGAGGCAATAAAAATACCCAAAGGAAGATGTGGTCAGTGGAGGCGCTGGTTCCCAGTTGACCTTTTGGTTTCAACTAGCTACCTTGCTTAATTTCATTGCTACTTAATAACAAACAAAACACAAAGCCACTCTGTACTCTTCTAGTATGCCTGTACTCTTCATAAGAAAAGTAATCAGAAATTTTAGGTTCCAGAGAGAGAGTATATATAAGACAGGGAAGAACCATACAGTTTGGTATTAGGAGACATTGTTTGAATATTCTATTTGTGTGACCTTGAGCAAGTCACCCTACCTCTTTGATTGTATTTTTAGATCTATAAAACAGGAGCAAAGCTATCTATCTCAAACTAACTGTAAGGATTACCTTAGGTCACGAAAAGAGTTGAGGAGCTGCAAAACACGCATTAAATAATTTAATGTGTCAAGGATTGAAGCAACAGAGCTCACCTCAGGGTCTATCTGAAGTACAACTAGGAAGTTTGTCTTTAGCTTCCTTTTTCTGAAAATTTATTCCCACTTAGTGGTTTCTTCTGCACAGTTCAGGCACCAAGTGTCTGGATATATTGCCTACTTTACTGGCTGTCAAGAAAAATATCATTAGAAATTATTGCCATGTTCTATCAGAGTGGGAAGATTCTTGCTCCTCAAGGTGGAGTGCCTTTCTGGGCAGGTGCGTAGTCACTGCATAATCAAGGCATATTTTCACAGAGCGTCAGTTTTACTCCGTGATAAATCACTTCAAACATTGTTTTTAAATGTTTTAAAAGATTAAAAAAGGAACCTTAACAAAATGTTCCCATTTAAGACAGGCATTTCAAATGATTTTCCCATGGTCTGAAGATGTTTAATTTCTGGTCCAACCTCCTCAATTTATTTGACCAGAGAGAAGATTGGAACCTAGAGAATTGAAGAGAGTTGCTCATCTCCTTGCTATCTCCTCCCACAAGGAAGAGCTCCATGAGAAGAGATTTAGGTCTGTCTTGTTCTGTGATGTATCCCCACTGCCTAGAACAGTGTCTGGTAATGACAGTGGACATTCAGTAAGTACTTATTGAACAACTAAATTAACTTTAAGGGGAAAGATGAGTAGGAAAGCCTCTGAGTTTCCTAGAGGATACACACATTAACTTAAAGAATGGGTCATGACACTTCTAGGAGTAGGTCAAGATGAAAATTTTGATATCCAGTTCTGACCCTGTAAAATAAGAGTCTTTTTTCCTGTGGTAAAACTGACCCAAGCATTTCCTTAGAGATGAAAAGCCCTTATTTCCTTAAGACCCCCATTAGACCAGGAAATACACTAAAATATTCAGAAATTATTTCTCATGGTGAAAATAAGAGTGAGTTTCATCACCTATAATTTTTAATAATGAGCTTATATCACTTACAAAACAAGATTTATTAACTTTATAGTACTGTATATGTATTAGCAAAAGTGAGTGCTACCCAAATGATGTGTCTGTGCTTTTCTTTCGTGCCAAAACAAGGCATTTTGTCATCCTCAGGGAACACTGCTTTGTGTAGTGCTGGCCTCATTCTCATCCTCAGAGGGACTCACACCAGCTTGATGGCTGACCCTGCCACATAGGTGGTTTAACAGTGTCCCCAGCCCTCCAAGATTTGGTTAGAAATAAAAACAGGTGTCTGACATATAACTAAGCCATGACAGCCTTAACAGAACTTTCCTTGCTCTTCAGGTCTAATTCATACCTGTGCCATACTTTCTTCTTTTGCAGAGCTCTATTACTTGTCTCTCCTGAAGCATTTCCCTTCATGGCTGATATTTCTCTTCACCAGAACTCGGAGCTCTTTCTTTGCGGAGTATAATGAACACAAGACACTGAGAGTTTTCTTTTGTTTTGTTTTGTTTTGTTTTAGGGAGAAGACAATCTTTGTTAGGGTAAGATCATCCTAGATTGCTTGGGATGGGGAAAGTAAAGCTTCAGTAATTTCTGGCTGCTCTGCAAAAGTAGCTCATAGAAATTTAAGAGTGGGGGCTAGGAAGAAGTTGAGGAAAAAGAAGGAAGACAGAGAAGGTGCAGACCTACATAGCAGAAGATTGAGGTCTGGAGCAAAAGGCAGGCAGGTCTATGAGAAATTCTTAGACTGGGGTTGATGAAAGATTTTTAAAAATAGAGCTGTCAAAAAATAGGGCTGCCTACTATTTGATTTTTAGGTGTGTATTTCCAACCCTCTCTAAAGACTTAAAGACATATAAATGCCTCATGTAGGAGATTTTAGGGGACACTGGGCAAAAGGAACTGTCAAGTCAGAGCCTGCCCAGGATAGGAAGGAGAATTTGGCCATGGCAGGTGAAAGGCAAGGAAGGGTCTTAGTAGAGCAGATGTGTGGAGGCATATGTGACTTCTGAACACATAATATACCAAAAGGTCTCTGGTTCTTACTGAGGGGTTCAGCCATATTTTATTTAAACTTCAGAGGAGAGTGTGACTTTAGCTTATACTTGAGTTCCACTTCCAGGTATATTCCTCAGAATAAGAAGAGTTTAAATTCTGTGGAAATTCTAGAACTTCCCTTTTACATTTAAACAAGATTCCTCTGCTTCCCTATCCTGAAATCCTTATGAGGAGTATTTAAGCACATTTTTATTTCATTCTATGAGTAAGGGAACAACTTGAGTCAACAAGTATTTATTACACCTTTGCCTTGGGCTTAGGTCTATAGAAAAATAAATATCTCTTTCCTTAATGATCTTATAACCTAAATGAGAATATGGAATAAAACAAATGCAAGATTTGGTGACATCTGTTTAAGTGTCAAGTCCTAATTTGTATGTTGGAGGTGGGGAAAGATGCTGAGAATGACAGAATTTAAAGAAAGGGAAGATCTGGCAGACTAGAGGGGACCTGGAAAAGTTTTTCTGAGAGAGTGGGACTTGAAGAAGAATTTGAGGACTGACTACTGATGTAGAGATCCCTGCATACCAGAGCTTCTCAACCTCATATTTATCAATATTAGGGGTTAGAAAGTTCTTTGCTGTGGGGTCTGTGCTGTGCGTTGTAGAATGTGAGGGATTATTCATGGTCTCTACCCTCTAGATGCCAGTAGCACCCACTCCCCAGTTGTGACAACCAAAAATATCTTCAGACATTGTTACATGTCCCCTGGGAATAAAATTGGCTTCAGCTAAGAGCCACATTGTGAATAAAGGAAACAGCATATGAGTTTCAGGGAGAAAGAAAGTTGATTGACAAAGGTAAGTGCTTGTGCAGGCCTCCCTACAGGTCTCTTGCCAGCCCATAGACAACTGGGGCCCTGGGAAACAGTGTGTGACAACACATCAAGAAATCATTGGTGGCCATTCTGTTCAGAAAAGTTTTGTGACAGTAGCAGTTACTTCTGAGCTTGACACATGTCTCTCTGGTGTCAATGGCCTGATTAAATATTGGGGATAGGAGGAAATACATATGGATGCACAAAACATAGTCAATTAGCAGAGAACCATGAGTTCCAAGCCAAAAATTTAGACTTGCTCTACTCAAAAGTACATTTCTGATATATATTCTTACAATATTTCAGAGAGATTAATTTGACAGTAATATTCCCAGTTGGGTGCAAGGATAGACCAGGGCTTCCTTTCTTAGATTGTGGATAGGGCCTAGGAGGTCTATGATCCTGAAATTATAGCCATTATTTTGTGGATTTATTTATCCTTTTGAGGAGGGATTCTGTAAGTTATATCAGATCCCCCAAAAGTTGGAAACTCTTAGGTTCAACTGGAATCAAAACATGAAACATCAATGAGTATCCTAATGGAATAATCCCTCCCTCCATCTAACCGCCCCCCTCACTTCCTACAAGTACACATCCATTCTACAAGCATTCACTGACCACCCACCATGTGCCAGGTACTGGGATCATAGGAGAAATTGAAAAAGGACCCTGCCCTGAGGAGTTCATAGGCAAGGATACATGCAGGTATTTAATGAAGTATACATAGGCGAATCCAGAGGATCATAAAATAATGAAACATTTCTGAAGGTGATATCTGAGCTCTGTCTTGCCAGTGGACATGACTAGTTAGAAAATGCATGAGTTAAGAGGAACCTACAATTGCCAGTGGCCAAGGAAATGAGAAAGGAAAGAGCAGATCTAAGAGTTGCCATGAAGGAAGCTTCTCATCAATACTGTGACTTGATGACTAATCACATATGAAGGAAGGAAGACTCGGGAGATGGTGAGTCAAAAATTATGCCAAAGGTTCAAGCCAGGAAGACAAGAGATTGGAGGCAGTAAGTAGGGATTGTTTTGAGAGGGAAGACATATGGAGTTGGAGACAATGAGATAATATTTAATTTCAGAAAATTCCTTGAGGGAAACTGGGAATGCAAAACTGATGTTAGGGAGTGGATGGGAGAAGAGAGGCAGAGAGGAAAATGGTCTGTTTCCTTAAATGATAATGAAGGGCACTAGGGGAACCGGCTTGCTAAGGCTATGGTTTTTCTAGCTACTTTTTTATGGGCTTTTGTGGATCCCAGAAATGTATTTGGGGGAAAAATAACAATCTCACAACATAGCCAACATTTCTGATTCTAGACTTGAATAAGTAGTTGAATATTAAGTAGTACCTGAAGTAGTGAGGGCAAGGGGTGTTAGAGCATTAAGATAGGGATGGAGGCTAGACTCCTGATTTGTCTGAAACAAATTCACAGGCAAGGTTGAAATTATGCCACAATCAGGGACTAGTGAGGCACCAGAATGTAGTGAAACTATGAGAGACTTTCCAGGACCATTCTTCATTTCCTGCTGGTGTAAGTGTGGCCACTCCTCCAAATACTTGGTGAGAGAAGGTGTCTTGGAGTCTAGGCTCTGATTTCCACTAAATCAGAGTTGTTCCCATCTGCTCAGTCAGTTGTAAGTGCCATTCATCTGGCATATCTCCAGCTGGGTCAAGAAACATGCATCAGGCACATAGTGTGTGACTGGAATTTTGCTATGTATGGAAGATATGATGATATGAACACATACATACACACACACACACACACACAAGAAACTCACAGCAATCGTATGATAGCCCATGATAGAGGGGAGAACAGGGAACTACAAGACTCCCAAGGGAGTGGGCTGTGTTGGGCAGGAAAGACTTTCAGAAGGATGGGACTTGAATTGAGCCCAGAAGCTTGAACGGTCATTAGGTATGTCAAAGGAGTAGAAAAGAAGGCAAATTCAGACAGAAGAAACAAGAGTCACACTTTGAAGGCACAACAGCTTAGCAATAATGATAAAAGGAGAGGAAGATGTTATGAATATCATGGAATAGATATAAAGCAAAAGTCATGTAACCAGGAGTGATATTCAAATATTCAAGAACTGATAAGCAAGGAAACTGACCCATCAGAATAGAGATAACCCAATCAGAAAGATGAGACCTGTAGACAAGATAACCAAATCAGAAGGATGAGACCCGTAGACAAGCAACAGAATTCTTATGCCGCCAGCGAGGAGACATCACAAAGGACGTCCAGAAAACTGAATGGATGCTGTTCATTTCAAATATTTAAATAGTATATGAACAGATTGCTTTCTGTTACAGAATATACATTCAATAAAAATGTGTTTAATTAATGTGAAAAGATGGAAATATATATTGGGTGAATTTTTGGCTTATCAATTTAGAACAGTGTTACTTGGAAAGGCAAGCAGAGCCTAGGGGACAAAAGAGAAGGGCCTTTGCCTTTTCCTGAGTGAGGAGGGAGCAGGGAGACTTGGGCAAGAAATTTAACCTCCCAGTGCTGTAGTTTTTTCATCTACATAGAGGGCTGATAAAATCCACCATAAAGGCTAGTGTGAGAATTAGACACAATATGTGTAAAGCCCCAGGCATAGAGAAGATGCCCAAGAATAATAACAATAATGAAAACATAATTTAATTTAATTTAATTTAATTTAATTTAATTTAACTTATATGTCTCTATTAGAATTTTCATATCAATTTTAAGTCACACAGGTACACATACATTTAAAAAAGCACAGAATTTGAAGGACTCTCTACCTCTTCCCAAAGCTTATTATGTAAGTCAAACTTTAAGATTTCCAGTGTGGTAGAGAGAAAGCCCAGAGTATATGTGCCTACACTGGCTGCTTGGCCAGGCTGTGGATGACAGACCTTATTCCTCAGGAGGAACTGCATATCTGGATTTGGGAGGTGAGAATTCTATCACTGAAGCACCAATGCCATAGCTAGATTTGTATGAGAGAGATCCCTATTTGTTTAAATGGAAGCAATTCATTCTCCTTTTTTTAGAGGACAGGATGGGTGAGGGTAAAGCCACTACCTAAAGCTGTATCATGTTCACTAACAGCCTGAAGGGTCCCTTCCAGATACATCAGAATGTAAATAAGTACATAAAATTATAGGTGTATTCTCCTCCATTATGTGCTTACAAATATACCATATAGCTAAAACATAATTTATTTAATTGTTTGCTCTTGATGGAAATCTAAGTTGTTCCTAATTTTCACTGCTTCATTGCTGCTGGTGCTCATGTTTGTACATGTTTTTGCAAACTTCTGTGAGTGTATCCATATGATATATTACTACAAGTTGATTGCTGAGAAAAAGTGTATACACCTTCTATATTTTTTTATATATTCCTAATGATCCTCCAGAATGTTGTACAAATTTAAACTCATATAAAAAATTATGACAGGCCAGTGTTTCTTAAAACCTAATATCCAGAAGAATCACTGGGAGCTTGTTAGGAGTGGCCACTGGCTGAACTGCACCTGCCCAGAGATTTTGATTGTTGTCTGAGGTGGGCTCCATATATGTGTTTTGTTTGTTTGTTTGTTAGTTTTAATTTTCACACAGTGACTTTTGAGGAGGTGGAGTATGCAGTTCTGTGACTTTTAACACAGGTAGTAGATTTGCATAACCACCTGATGGTGTAACAATCAGAATACAAAAGAGTCTCATTACCCTAACATATTTCCTCATGCTATCAAGTTATAGTTGCACCCTAACACCATCTCAAATCCCTGGTGAACACCAATCTTTTCTCTCTCAAAATTGATTTTTTCTTTTCAAGCCTAGACTAATTTTGTATGTAACTTTTTGAGACTGGCTTCTTTCACTTGGAATAATGCCCATGCGATTTATCCAAGTAGTTGCATATATCAATAGTTTCTCCTTTTCATTGTTAAGCAGTAATCCATGGTGTAGTTGTGCCATAGTTTGTTCAACCATTAAAGGACATCTAGGTTGTTTCCAAGTTTTGGGGATTGCCTTTTAAATAAACCCACCAAATGATTCTGATGCAAAAGGTCTTCAGATCATGCTTGAAAAGTGGATACTAGCAATCTTTTTAATTTTCGTTCATCTGGTAAGTGGAAATGCTACCTTATTATTAGAGTTACATATACCTGATCATCAGGAAACTGAGAACCTTTTAAAATGCATATTAGCCATTTGCAATTCTGTGAATTGCTTACTCATATCCTTTGCTGAGGATCCATTTGTTGAAATTGAGTTGTTTTGCTTTTTATATTGACTTTTAGGAGACTTTTATGTTAAGAATTTTAACCACTTATATTTTATTTTATTTTTCATTGATTTGTTTATTTATTGCAGCCTGCTGCTATTCTATTGTGTTTTGATATGTTGAGGAATAATCAGGGTGGTTCACATTGATGAAAATTCCTACCCATTGTAACCTCAGATAGGATTCCAACAAAGGAACTGGCAACAGGATGGTCTATCTAGATAACTTAAATGGACCATTTTGAAACATACCACTTCATCCTCCCTTGCTATTGATTAATATACTTCCTCTACTTTGTCCAATAAGCTATTAAGCAGTGAAATAAATTGAAAAAACACAACCTACTTTCAGCTGTATTAGTTTGTTTGTGTTTTTTTTGGTTGGCCCATGAACTCAGGGATAACTAGAAGTTTTTGTTTTTTAATACGAAATTTATTGTCAAATTGGTTCCCATACAACACCCAGAGCTGATCCCAACAGATGTCCTCCTCAATGCCCATCACCCACCCTCCTCTCCCTCCCACCCCCCATAAACCCTCAGTTTATTCTCAGTGTTTAATAGTCTCTTATGGATGATGCATAGGGGCACTTTTACCCCAATGTTTATAGCAGCACTTTCTTCTTTTTTTTTTCTTAAAAAAATTTTTTTAATGTTTATTTTTTTATTTATTTATTTTTCAATATATGAAGTTTATTGTCAAATTGGTTTCCATACAACACCCAGTATAGCGGCACTTTCAACAATAGCCAAATTATGGAAAGAGACTAAATGTCCATCAACTGATGAATGGATAAAGAAATTGTGGTTTATATACACAGTGGAATACTACACGGCAATGAGAAAGAATGAAATATGGCCTTTTGTAGCAACATGGATGGAACTGGAGAGTGTTATGCTAAGTGAAATAAGTCATACAAAGAAAGACAGATACCATATGTTTTCACTCTTATGTGGATCCTGAGAAACTTAACAGAAGACCATGGGGGAGGGGAAGGAAAAAAAAGTTAGAGAGGAAGGCAGCTGTATTAGTTTTGATTCTATGTATTAAAGGATCCTTTATGTTTTACCTGTAAGTTTATGATCCATTTTGAGTTATCTTTGGTATAGGTATGAGGTGTGCATTGAGGCTCATCTTTTGGCATATGGATACACAGTTATCCCAACACTGTTGAAAAGACTCTCCTTTCTCAAATTGTTTATGTATCTGTCAATAGTCAATTGACCATATTTGTTAGGTCTATTTCTGGAGTCTCTATTCTAATTCATTGATCTTTTTGTCTATCTTCAGGTCAATACCACACTATTTTCATGAGTGTAGCTATTAATATAGTAATTCTTAAAATCAAGTAGTGTGAGTTGTCCATCTTTATTCTTATCTCTTTATTTTAGTTTTGCTAAAATATTTTTGGTATTAGGTATTTAGACATTATGACATTTTTCTATTTCATTTTTAAGTTGTTTTTAATGTTTAATTATTTTTAAGAGAGAGAGTGAGACAGTGTGAGCAGGGAAGGGGCAGAAGAAAGGGAAACACAGAATTCAAAGCAGGTTCCAGGCTCTGAGCTGTCAGCACTGAGCCTGGTATGGGGCTCGAACTCACAAACAGTGAACCAAAATTGGCTGCTTAACCTGCTGAGCCACCCAGGTGCCCTCCTTCTATTTCATTACACAATGACATCAGAAGCCACCATAATCCTTAACAACATTAAGAGTAACTCCATATTATCCTCTAATTATTGGTACCTTTTCATATTTCTAGAAACAATTATTTTTTAACACTTCATTTCTGTATTTTGTGTATTCTTGCCTTTTTTGTCATAGCTTAACTGACCATATATACATTAGCTTATTTCTGAGCTCTCTATTCTATTCCATTGATTTGTGTGTTTAGTTTTTGTGCTAGTACCATAGTGTTTTGATTACAACAGCTTTGTCATATACCTTGGAATCTTGAGTTGTAATACCTCCACCTTTTTCTTCTTTCTCAATTTTGTTTTGGCTGTTTGGAGTCTTCTGTGGTTCTATACAAATTTTAGTATTATATGTTCTAGTTCTGTGAAAAATGTGCTGGTATTTTGATAAATATTCGGTTATAGGCTCCTCAAAAAATTAAAAATATAGATACCATATGATCCAATAATTCCACTACTAGGTATTTGCCCAAAGATAATGAAAACACTAATTCAAAAAGATACATGAACCCCTTTGTTTACTGCAGCATTATTTACAATAGTAAAAATATGGAAGCAACCTTATTGTCCATTGATAAATAAATGAATGAGGAAGATGTGGTGAATACACACACACATACACACACAGAGAAGATTACAAAGCTATAAAAAAGGATGAGATCTTGCCATTTGCAACAATGTGGATGGACCTAGAGGACATTATACTGAGTGAAATAAGTCAAACTGAGAAAGACAAATATCACATGATTTCACTCATTTGTAGAATCTAAAAAACAAAATAAGTGACTAAAAAAACAAAAAGCAGAATCAGACCTATAAATATTGAGAATGACCTGATGGTTACCAGAGGGGAGGAGGGAGGAAGGAAGGGCAAAATGGGTGAAGTTGTATGGGAAATACAGCCTTGTAGTTAGGGAATGAATAAGTCATGGGAATAAAAGGCACAGCATAGAGTATATAGTTGATGATGTAATACCATTGTATGGCAACACATGATAGCTACACTTGTAGTGAGCATAGCATAATATAGAGTCAAATTGCTGTTGTACACCTGAAACTAATGTAACATTGTGTGTCAACTATACTCAAATTGAAAAATTAAAATAAAATATTTTTTGTTTCTCTCTCCCATTAAGATCTTTACCACCTTTCTAGAAGAGAATACAACAAAACAAAGTCATCTGCCATTACGCATCACATTTCTTCTTATTACTTCTTACCACATGCAACTGCATCACAGAAACCTCAGCTAATATCTATCACAGAGTGCAGAAGGACAATGAAATTTCTGATAACATATGAATTTTAATTTCACCGTAAAATAACTAGGCTATCTTCTACTTGCTGATATTTTGTTCGCACATGAAATTCAATGCATTAAAATCTTAAAAATCAAATACCAATTTTACCTCTGAATTGCTTTGTGGTTTTGAAAATATTCTCTCAGCATCTAACTAATCTTCTTATGAGAATTATTCTCCCTCTGAATCCAAGCTTGAGATTAATAAACCACAAGAAGTTATACCGAAGGTATTAAGTATACAAAAAATGCCCTTAATGTGTGGCTTTAGGGGGAAAAAAGGCAATACTATAGGCATCATAGTCTATTTCTGGTATCGCAGTAAGTAACATGGAACAAGCACATAGAACTCTGTCCCTAAAAAGGTCAAGAAAATCCATGTATCCAGAATGAAAGAAAACCCATGTATCCAGAATAATAGAATAAAAGAATGATCAGAGATAAGCTGAATCATGTTGCAGTTAAAAAGGGGACTGGGGAAATTTTCTCGATCTCGTTAGTATGCTCAAGAGGTTTAAAGTAGAATTAGAAAAAGGAAACAAAGAGGAGAGAGAGGAAGGAAAACCAAGCAGATGTGCATTAAGGAAGTTACTTTTTTGAAACGTGCAAGGTGTTCCTCTGAGTGGCATCCGATCTGGAAGACCAGTCACAACGTTCTAGGGAAATTGTGCTCTGTGTGTAGGAGTCATTCGTCAGTGGGAATGCCCCAAGGTGCTCCACTTCTTAAAAATTCATTAGGTAAAAAGTACAGACAAAATTTGTAATCCTCACACCCCTAGAGCGATCTCAGATAATAATTTCACTTAGGAATCATGTCCTGCTATAATTATGATTTAACTCAAATAATAATTAGTCATATTTGTAGAGTATTTACCACATCCTGATAACCAAAGCACAGTATATGTATTAATTACTTAATCCTCACACAAACAACTCTAAAATGTGCATACTATTATTATTCTTATTTTATAGATGAAGAAACAGGCCCAGAATCTTGCCAAGTTCACCCAGTTACAAAGTGGCAGTGCTGAAGTTTGAAGTTAAGTCTCTAAAACCAGAGTACACAGAGCACCTGGGTGCTCAGTTGGCTAAGCACCTGACTCCTGGTCCCAGCTCAGGTTATGATCTCATGGTTTGTGAGTCTGAGCCCCACATTGGGCTCCATGCTACCTGGAGCCTACTTGGGATTCTCTCTCTCCCTCTCTCTCTGCCTCTTCCCTGCTCACTCTCTCTATCTCTCTGTCTCTCTCTCAAAATAAATAAATAAACTTAAAAAAATTAAAACCAGAGCACACAACTGTAATGTAATACCACCACTGTCTCACCTAGTTTCCAGGCATTATCTATCATAAAATGATCATATTCTGTGCAAATGTGTGCACATGTGCATGCGTGCATGCATGCACACACACAAATTGCACATTACAGCATTACTTGGTTATACAGGTAAAATTGACATTAATTTGATCAATCAGCATTGTCTCCAATGGTTCCTCAGTTACCTCCCATTCTAGTAGCCACCACCAGAACAAACAATCTTGAGTCTTCCATTTTGAGTCTTCAGACTCCATCTTGCCCTCCTCCCCCAAATCTTCCTCTCTCCTCTCAAGTTCTGCTTTCCTTGAGGCCCTGCTGCAGACCCAGGATCACTGAGCAGCTTTCCTTGTTAATTCTGGCTGATGCAAACTTCTCACTCCCTATCATGATACTAGAAGTGCTCATTTCTTACCTCAACATGACCCACACTGAAATGTACTGCAACTTACTTTATCAAACAAGAGTCAAGCTAGTAAGTTACAGTTCTTGTTTTGCTTAAAGAACATTTTTGTGATTATAAGAAACACATAAGAAATGTGCCCTTAGTGCATTATTATTAGCAAACATCTTAGCCACCATCCAAGAGGAAAACTGCGTACTGCAGGGAAGAAAGGTGTTCAAGGTGTTCCAGGGGAAAGTGACTGCAGGTACACAGGCTCTGACACAGGAAAGCTTGGGTATAACCAGAAAACAGTGAGTGGTTTAGACTGAACATTGTGCTTCTCCATGGACTGGGTATAGGGTTGGCTTCTTAAGCATGAGTCCTCAGCAGTCACACAAGGTCTTGTGCTCAAAAGAACCCCACATTTGGTGCTTTGTTGTCACCATCTTGAGATTTTTTGAAAAATATTGTTTGATAATTTTTGTACAAGGAATCCCTCATTTTCATTTTGAACTGCACCTGCACATTATGTAGCTGGTCCTTGTTGAGCCTGTCTTCAGAGTAGAAGTGGCTGGTTCTTCTTCCATGCTGGTCCTTTAGTGACCTATTCTTATGGCCAGACACTAGAACCTTCTCCAACTCTACTTCTAACACAAACCAAAGTAGAATCTTCAGAGAGAGAACCAGCCCTTTTATATTCTTCTGTTTCTTCCCAGACCCTAATAGCAGTAGGCTCCCAAGGGCTTCTCCACCCGTCACAGAATCCAGACCTTCCATCATGACTGAGAATGGCCCTTCTCTCTTCTGGGGACTTTTAAATACTTGTGTATGTTTTGCCTGCATTTTCAATGTGAGGTACTATCTGCCTCTAGTCTGATAAGGGGTGCTGTAGAGAGTATGTGAATAGATAATGACTTCTGATCTTGGGGATTACCCTTTGATTAATGACTTTTATTATTTCTCTGTTGCTAAAGATAACCAGGAAGTCCATCGTTAAGGTGTTCTTGAACCATGTTTTTACAGTACCCTGAACAATAGCCAGGGTTAAATCCTTGTCCTTTGGTCAGCACATTGAGAAACATCAGGATATTTCCTTACCTGCCTCATAATAGGCCATGGTTGCCAGGGGCACAAGTGAATAAACCTACACTGATGCTCCGAAGATTGCACCCTAGCCTTCCCCTGAAGATCTAAATTGCTCTTTCTGTGTCTGTGGAGGTCTAAAACATAATACTTCTTTGAAAGGAACTTTGAACTGCAGGGCATAAAGTGGGAGATGGTATGGGGAGGCCTCCAGCCCACTCTTCATTTCTTGATGAGATAGATAACATTTCTGTGGTCACCTCAGTGCTCCAAGTAAGGACAAAGTCAGGTACAGCATGCCCCTTAGAAAGGAAGCCTCTATTACACTGAGGCACCCCTCATAATTACAAGTGAATATTTAGTCGAGTTCCCAGAAGGTTCAGAACCCTACCCTTAGCATCATCATCTATCCATTAAATCATTAGGTCAGTCATTCTTTCATTCACCAGATCATTAACTCATGTATTGCTTCATTCAACCAACATTTACTGATGTCCTTATATGTCTCAGACTCTGTGTTAGGCAGAGAGGAGGACCTTAGGGAAACGCCAGTCATGATCCTATCCTCAAGCAGCTCACAGTTTGCTTAGAGGGTCACACACACATGAAATAGTTAAAACAACAACAAAAACAACAACAAACAACAACAACAAAACAGAGTTGTAAGATACTGATTGTAGTAAACCCTGGTAAAATTCCAAGAAGGGAAAGATCAGGGAAAGTGTCACTGAAGAACTACAATTTATGCTGGCTTTTACAGCATGTACAGGTTTGGAGCAGTTAGCATTCTAGGCAGTGGAAATAGCAAGAAGGCTTGGAAACAGGAATATATAACCAGGGAGATATGGAGAGCTTTGTAACAAGGCAGACACTTTCTAACTTGATTTTGGAAGTACTAGTCACTCTCACCTTGAGCAACTGTAACAATGTAACAAATCTAGGACTGTATAGTTTTAGGACTACAGGTGTTTGCAGGAAAGACAGGCTAGAAGAAATGAGTCATGGCAGAGGTCACCTGGAGAGGAAGGTGCAGACTAGGGGGTGGACATGGAGTAAAAAAATGAAATGTGGCTAAATATTGGGGAGGGTGAGAACACTTACAGCTAAGAGTAAAGTTTCTATCTAACTTAGGCATTGTTATGGGTTGAATTTTGTCACTCTCAATTTTATATGTTGATGTCTTAATGTTCAATACATCAGGATATGACCTTATTTGCAGACAGGGTCTTTACAGAAGTTATCAAGTTAAAATGTAGTCGTTTGGGTGGGCTCTAATCCAGTATGACTGTTGTCCTTCCAAACAAGGGAGATTTAGAGACAGGTACACAGGGAGAAACCATATGAAGATGAAGGCAAGGATCAGGTACACTAAAAATTGTCAGTAAATTACAAGAAGCTCTCAGAAGGAACCAAATGCCAACACCTTTATCTCAGACTTCTGGTCTCCAAAGCTGTTAAAGAATAAATTTTTCCTTCTTTTAAAAAAAGCAGAAAAGAAAGAACTGTGTTCTGATATAACAAGAATTCACAGGCAGGGATCAAAAAGCTTGTTTTGTCTTCAGAAAATACCTGAAGACATATGGCCAAGCCTGTATGAGAGTCAGCATTCAAATGAAGAAAACCCTGCCCATGAGGGCCCTTATGTCAAATTTCATGATAAGATCTGGAATTGTTACCAACATTCCATTATGATTAGCTATCTCTGGTTTAATTTCCATCAATTAAGGAAATGAATAAGTTACTCAGAAAGAAAGAAGCATTCAGATTTATAGGATCACTGACAATGCATACATGATGATTTGGAATTTGGGGACAACTGTCATTAAAACTAAAACGTTTCCTGAATGAGGAGTTAGCCAAAGACACCAAGGAGGGTGACTTGCTCCTCTCCCACAATTATGTAGCTCCCTCTAGAGGACCACATTGCCACTCGAAAACGAGGGAGAAACTTTATAATTTCACCCACATTCGTTGATCTATCTTCATTGTCAACTCTTGCCCATAACTATGGGGAAAAGTAGTCACTGAATGTGATCTGTGGGGTGCAATTAGGAAGATTTCAGCTCAAATGTCCCCTCCTTTGTGAAGCCTTCCTGGATCTCCCCAAGTGGTTTATCATTTATTCATGTGTATTGATGCATTTATGGTATGAAATATAATTTATACATGTTTGTCTTTCTCTCTAAACCATGAACCCTTAAGTACATATTTCTTTCCTTATTCATTTTTTTCTTCTTACACCTAGCCAGTGCCTAGCCCATTGTAAGTGTTCAATAAATAAATGTTTTTTGACTTAAAAAATAAATGTCATCTTAGCTAATTCATCCAGTCTCTGTCCTACCACATATAAATAAAAGATTGGCACATTCAAGATTAACATCCTGTAGGTCAGTAGACTTGTTTCTGATCCATAAGAATGAAAATATTGAGAGATAATAATATTTTGCAATAGAGATATTTATTTTTTTAATGTTTGTTTATTTTTTGTCTTTATTTTTTTATTATTTTTTTAATATATTAATGTTTGTTTATTTTGAGAGAGAAAGAGAGTTTGAGTGGGGGCGGGAGGAGAGAGAGAGAATCCCAAGCAGACTCCACACTGTCAGTGCAGAGGCCAATTCAGGGCTCAATCCCATGAACCATGAGATCATTACCTAAGCCAAAATCAAGAGTTGGATGCTTAAGTGACTGAGCCACCCAGGTGCCCCTGCAAAGGAGATATTTAGAAGAGTTAAGGCATTATTTCCTGGAAGACATAAAGTGTTAACAGGAAAACAAAAATTCTAACTTATATGGTAAAATATAAGCATCTTTGGTCACAGAGAAGCACTGGGAAGAAAACATACGGTAGGAAAATTTTAGTGGGTGATTTACTGACAAAACCCAGGAGAGGCCTAGGGCTGACAAGAGCAATGGGAAGAATTTAGGGGCAAGGAAGCACTCAGTGGATCTGATTGGTACTGAAAAATCTAAGGTCCTCCAAAAGAAGTCACAAATGATGCAATACATGGTGCTTGAGAAGCAGAAAGTGAGGGATTTCAGAGGCCATTGGGTCCAGTGCTGTCACTAATGAGACTGCTCTGGGGATAAGGTGACTGATTCAGAACCACACAGCTACAGGGCCCAGAGCCCTCATCTCAGAATCATGCCTTCAGATTCAGGAGCATGAAAATGAGAACTCTGAACTCTTTCCTTCTGCAATGGCCAATCCTTTGAATGCATTTGGTAATTCTATTTTAAGTTTGAGCTCATGGGGCAGATGGATGCAGCCTTATGAGCAGACACTAGTCAGGCAGAATTGGCAAGACTAGTCAGAAATCTATGCTGGCTGAACTGTAAGGTGTGTCAGACCACAGAAGCAGGCCAATAAAGTTATCTTGGGATTGGTTATGACTATTAGGTCTAGGATTTGGTTTCAGGTCCAAGCAGTATTCATAATTGAGCTAGGTATGAGTTCTAGCTCTGACACTTAGCTGGCTAATCTCAATAGAGCAACTCACTCTCACTCTCTTCACTTTCATCTTTGAAACAATATAGCTTTAAAAAAAAGAAACAATATAGCTTAAGCATCTGTGAGCTCTGGTATCAGCATGACTGTTTTTATTCAAGCACTGCTGCTCAGAAGCAGGTTGACTGTGTACAAGTCAGTTACATCTTTGTTCTTCAATTCTCTCAACTGTAAAATAAGGATAATAAAGTTACATACTCACAGAGTAGGTGTGATGGTTAAACAAGGTAATATACATAAAAAGGGTGGAACAGTGTGTGGTACATAGTAACTCCAGAATAAATGTTAGCCATTTATTACTATTATTGTTGGCTTTACTTTGAGGTTAACAATACACAGACTTATGCCTAAGATCAGGTGTGTGTGAAAGCACTTTACAATCTGGGAAATGGAGGTTATGAACATTTAAATGTGATAATTTTGAAAAAATAATCTATAAGAGGGCCTGGCTGGTAGGTACTTGATAAGTGGTGGTGTTTTGTTATTTAACAATAGGGAGATCTGATTGTAAACTGTCAGTCTTGCCTTCAAACTCTCATATTTGGGTTTGGATTCATTCTCATAGCTTTCTCTTTATACACATCTCCTTCAATCCATAAATCAACCAATATTTGTTGAAACTTACCCTTTGCCAGGTTCTCCCTTCAGCTCTGGTTGAACAGTGGTGAAAAGACAGACATATTTCTTATCTTTTAAAATCTATAGTCCTGAGGCACCTGGGTGTCTCAGTCGGTTAAGCATCCAACTTCGGCTCAAGCCATGATCTCACGGTTCATGGGTTCAAGCCCCACGTCTGCCTCTGTGCTGACAGCTCAGAGCCTGGAGCCTGCTTTGGATTCAGTGTCTCCTTCTCCCTCTGCCCCTCCCCAGTTTGCACTCTGTCTCTCTCTCTCTCCCAAAAATAAATAAACATTTAAAAAATTTTAATAAAATCTATAGTCCTGTGTGAAAAATAAATATTAAACAAATAATTACAAATTGGTTTTGCAATAATGTTAAAGACTATTGGTCTTGGATTGGATTTTGCCTTCCTTATAAGTTAGTAAATTGCCCTATTACAGTTTCATAGATGTTGGCAGAAGACACAAGACTTCTGGGTCAGAGACAAAGAACTTTATTACTCACAGCACAGGAAGAAGTCCATCCATCAGCTTACAAGTGTCAGCTCCCCTTACCTCCAGTTCTCACACAGGTGATGACATGGACTCAGATGGATCTGCTCTGCATACAGTGGTTTTGTTTCACAGCTGAGGAACCCAGAGGTTAGATAATCTACTGCTTTTATAGCAAGCATTAAGCAAACCTGTTCTTTGGAGAGAAAAGTTACCTCATCTCTCAAGATTATTAGGTACACAAACAACCCTGAGGAATGGCCCAGCTAAATGCCTTTGTAGCCCTGGCATTCCCAGCAAGACATATAAGGGATCAAAAGGCCCAGAGAGAACTATCTCTTCCAACAAAGATATAAAAGACAAAAAATACCCATAATTCTATCACTTTAACACACTATTTTCTTTTATAATTTTATCCTCCCAGAATCTAGTCTATATCTATATCTAATCTATATCTATATCATCTATCTATATATGTCACCTATATCTATCTATCTACCTATTAGAGTGGTAGCCATGATACATACACTACCTAATGGTCTGTTTTATTCATTAAATTTTATATCATAAATTCTGAACTAGTTTTCAAAATTATCCTGCATACTTCACTGTATTGCTGGATGATAACGTTAGGCTTTTAGGATGTTTTCACTTTTGTTTTTACCTGTTTTTTTTTAAAGCAAGACCAAGCCCTAAATACAGTAAGGAGAACAAATCAGGGGTAGGAAGAGAAGACTCTACATGTCATGTTTGCTTTCCAGGTATGTACTGGCCCTTCCAATGCGCCCTATCCTGACATCATATTTGGCATACTCATCCCAAGTAGAGAAGAACTTCTGGAGTTTTCAGGTACTTTCCGGTCAGAGAAGAGAATACCTGCTTCACTGCATCCTACTATAGCAGTAACTTTGAATGCTATCCTACATCTCTCTAGGAGAGTTTCATTCCAAAAGAAAATGTCAAGTTCAGGCAATAACAAAACCAAAGAAAAGGCTCTTTAGTATTGTGCTTAGAGTCCTAGTTATGATACTTTAGGGATACAGGAGATGCCCCTGGACCGTGAATAGTATTTCCATGCCATGGTGGCCCTCAGGATTGGTTGAGATAGTGCAGTAAGATTCTTCATCAATTTCTGCATCTCCAAAATATAGAATTCTTACTAACAAAATAATATAATCTTTTGTCTTAAATAGTTGTGTGTTTTGTGTAAGGTTGCAAAATAAGTCACTCATAGAAAGACAATAATCATACGACTTCACTCATATGTGGAATTTAAGAAACAAAACAGATGAATGTAGGGGAAGGGAAGGAAAAGTAAAATAAGATGAAAACATAAAGGGAGGTAAATCACAAGAGACTCTTAAATACAGAGAAAAAACTGAGGGTTGGTGGAGTAGAGGTGGGAAGGGGGGTGGGATAAATGGGTGATGGGCATTAAGGAGGACACATATTGGATAAGCACTGGGTGCTATAAGTAATGAATCACTAAATTCTACTCCAAAAACTAGCACTATACTATATGTTTACTAACTTGAATTTAAACTTAAAAAATTCATATTTGTTTTAAGGTGCTAACAGAAAACATGATTAGGGTATTTTAAAATTAGGATATTTCAGTAGGGTTTAATAAAAGTGCCTATTTATAAAAGTGGATAAGAAGTAAGGAGCCACAAAAGAAAATAAAGTTTACTCCTGCCCTTGTAATAAGGAAGCTCCCAAGTATACTGAAAGCCCAGAACCCAGAAGGAGAGTTGAATAGAAAGGGCCATCCAGAGAGAAATAATGATGGCTAGGACTCAGCTAGCACCAATACAGTTGGGTCTAAAGGAAAGCTGCTCTCCTCCCTGCTCTGATCTCCTCCAGGACCCACACTGGCCAACACCAGCAAGAACCCAGAGTGCAGGGGTCATTGTGTGGTCACTCTGGTCAGTCACCCATGGCACCAGGGAGAGTGGAGAGCAGTTCTGGAGGGGCAAAAGGAAGAAATCTAGCACAAAATTCTTGAGGTATGTTTCTCAAAAGGCACAGAATGATCTGTGCCATTCTAAATTCCTAGCTTGCCAAAGTTATACAAGAACATAGATGTGTTTTTCATCTATAAATGGGGATAATAATACTATGACTTAAATGAAGCCATGGTCACTCCAGGAAGACCAGCCTTAGAAAAGATATTAGAAGTTTATGCTGATGAGAAGGTAACAGAAGATGTGTGGGTGATTTAAGGGTACTTTTTCTAAGCTGGTACTCTCCCTAATTCACCTCATTCAACTTTAACATCTATCTGCTGCCTCTGGAGAACTGCCTTGGAGGTGGGTGGGGAAAAAAGGCAGCAGAGGATATATGAAGCAGCTTACTCTGGTTAATCTTTCCCACTTACCTTTAAGTTCCTCTTAGCTTGCAGGTCTTAGAAATACCTTTTACTCCACTGCTCTGTAATTGCCAATAAGAAAGCTCTGAGCTACCCCATAAGCTGCCCAGCACCTGTTTGCCCAACCCTCTCTCCATCTGTGGGCCATCCAGGGAAGAACAAAAACAAAACAAAGGGCACCACCCCCAGAGTATGGGTCCCTCAGCTTCCTGCTATTTATTCTTTACTTCTTCAGACTAAAGTGGAGAGGAGATGGGCTTCAGGTAGTCTCTTCTGTAAACAGAAAGTTGATGTTCAGAAGGAAGCCTTGTGGATGTTGAGTGGAGGATGTTTCCTCCTTCACGAACAGGTGCCTGTACCCACGTGGAAATTAATGTCCATCACCCATTTAGCACATCCCTCCAACCACTTCCTCTCCAGAAACCCTCAGATTGTTCTCTGAATTTAAGAGTCTTTTATGGCTTGTCTCCTTCTGTGTTTTTACCTTATTTTTCCTTCCTTTCCCCACATTTATCTGTTTTGTTTCTTAAATTCCACATAGGAGTGAAGTCATATATTTGTCTTTCTCTGACTTATTTCCCTTAGCATAATACACTCTAGTTCCATCCACATTGTTGCAAATGGTAAGATTTCATTCTTTTTGATCACTGAATAATATTCCTTTGTGTGTGTGTATACACACACACACACACACAATATCTTCTTTATCCATTCATCAGTCTATGGATATTTGGGCTCTTTTCATAATTTGGCTATTATTGATAATGCACTATAAACATTGGGATGCATGTGCCCTTTTGAATTAGCATTTTTTTAATCCTTTGGATAAATACCTGGTAGTACAATTACTGGGTCATTCTATTTTCAGTTTTTTTTAATATATTTTATTTTATGTTATTTTATTTTATTTTATTTTATTTTATTTTAGAGAGAGAGAGAGAGCACACAAGCAGGGGAGAGGGGCAGAGGGAAAGACAGAGAGAAGCTTAAGCAGGCTCCACACAAAGCACAGAGGCTCAATCCCACAATCCTGGTATCATGACCTGAGCTGAAATTTAGAGTCAGACACTCAACAGACTGAGCCACCCAAGCACCCTTATTTTTAGTGTTTTTGAGGAGCCTCCATACTGTTTTCCAGAGTGGCTGCGCTAGTTTGCATTCCCACCAGTAGTGCGAAGTGTTCCCCTTTCTCTGAAAATGCTATAACTGAGATGCAATCTTGAATGGATGCCATTACAGTGAGGATGGATAAAGCAGAGCAGCAAACCAGTGATATATAAGATAAAATTATAGAAAATAATGAAGTTAAAAAAAGGAAAGAAACAAGAGACACAAGATTCTAGACTTAGAGATCTCAGCAACTTATTAAAGGGGAATCACAATAAATGTGTAACTTCTGAGACACTCTTGAATGTTGACCTTTTTACTAGAAAATATTCTACCTTTGTCTGGAATTTTATGCCATCATGTGCTGGAACCATATGATACTTCAATAGACCATAACATAACATCTAAAAGTATAAATGACTATATTCTCAATAGAAATAGGTGCTAATAAATATTGTGTTTGGTATTAAATGGCAATTAGGCCAAAACAACTTGAAATTCTTCTTTCTGATACAAAGAGTGAATTTTGCTGAGTTTACTGTTTGACTCAGCAAAAATATAATACTTAGGGGAGTTGTTTTTTTTTTCTTATTGTAACTTTTTTTAAAGAAATTAATGTTTATTTTTGAGAAAAAGAGACAGAGTATGAGTGGGGGAAGGGCTAAGAGAGAGGAGAAGACACAGAATCTGAAGCAGGCTCCAGGCTCCAAGCTATCAGCACAGAGCCCATCACAGGACTCAAACTCACAAACTGCGAGATCATGACCTGAGCCGATGTTTGACCTGAGCCAAAGTCTAAAATTTAACCTACTGCACCACCCAGGCACCCCTCTTATTGTAGCTTTCAAAATGAAAATGAAAGAAATGTGGGAATTGAAACATAATTCAATTAGGTATCTCAGCACCGTGTATGAATTTGATTGAATTCTAAGCAAGTTGATTGCATTATATATTTTAAATTTTCTGTGATTTAATTTATGCTAAGCAATCTTATGCATTTACAAAGCAGATTTTTTTACATTGACCTTCTACCTACTGAAAAGAAATAACAGATCCTTTCACCTTTAAAACAGGAGACTATTTCATGTACACTAGCCCAAACACCCAAGTACATTTTGGGTACTTCTCATCAGGCATATGAAATAATTTCTTTACTCATGGAGCCTGTAACTTTTTTTCTCCCACAAGGCACATCTGTTGTATTTTTTCTTATTGTCAGTTGGCTTTATTTTATTTTAAAAAGATTATTTATTTTTGAGAGAGAAAGAGCCCAAGTGGGGGAGGGGCAGAGAGAAAGAGAGGGAGACACAGAATCTGAAGCAGGCTCCAGGCTCTGAGCTGTCAGCACAGAGCCGGACATGGAGATTGAACTCATGAATTGTGAGATCATGACCCGAGCCAAAGTCTGACACTTCACCAACTGAGCCACTCAGGTGCCCCCTGAAAAGTTGGTTTAAATTTTTTTTAATGTTTTCATTTATTTTTGAAGGAGAGACAGAGCATGAGTGGGGGAAGGACAGAGAGAAGGGGAGACACAGAATCTGAAGCAGGCTCCAAGCTCTGAGCTGTCAGCACAGAGCCTAATGTGGGATTTGAACCCACGAACTGTGAGACCATGACCTGAGCTGAAGTCAGACGCTTAACCCATTGAGCCACACAGGCACCCCTGGACAAGTTGGTTTTAAAATTAACTATATAACATTTGCCCCCAAAACTCCAACTGTTGCTTCTAAATGAATCTCTCCCTATAGGAGTCTAAACTCTCACTTAAAACTCAGATTTGCACTGTACCAGACCACAGGCCAGCTCCCTTTGAATTTACTGATATCCTTTCAAACTCAAAGTGTCCAAATGTGAGCATATCTTCTCTCAGAATAGTCTCATCACAAGGCCCATTCTGTTACCCTGACATTTTTCCAAACATAACTTTTTTTTTCTTTGTGCTTGGAATGTTTTCCCCATTGTCTTTTCCCTTGTGAAATAATCAGCTGTCCAATATTGGTCATGTCCTGGCAGAGGCTGAATGACTTCACAATCAGGGTAATAGGTTACAGGGTAATAGGATAGTCTACATGAGGTTTAAGGCATCTGCAAACTCCTTCATTCTATGAGTGACTACACCTACAGGTTTCCTGAGATGAGATGATCTCCTAGCTTCATTGACCTTACTAAGAAGTCCTATGTTTTCCTTGCTCTTCTTCCAACATCCCATAATGAATCCGTCTTATACTTAGCTTCCTCTGTATGTGGAACTACAAGTGAAATTATATTTGAAATTAAAAATTTCAATTGTATTTAAATATCACATACAAGTACTGTTTGTATTTGTGATGATCATTGGACTTTTTAACCTGTTAGTTAATCATAATTTTTAGCAGTTGCCTTCTTGCTTGCTTCTTTAAAAAGAGATATTGCTCATTCTACTTGTCTAGATTGCTCCTATCCTTCCTGCTGCTACTACATGAAATCCTAAGGAGGCATGGAGATAAACACACAAACACACACACACACACACACACACACACTCATTTTGCTTGTTTTTGGACTTCCAGTCCATTCATAGTTAGTACTGCACAACTTGGTACTCTTTTAAACTTTTTCAAATATATTAGTTCTCTGACTGCTTGAAGGTGGGATAATACAATGAAAATCAACTTTTGTTGATTTTCCCTAAGCTCCCACTCTCAAATCCCAAATACTATGGATTTTCAGACAGCCACTGAGACAAGAAATGATTTTTGCCTTTGTAATAGAGTATTACTTATTTTAGTTACTTATTCTCATTAATTTGCTAATTAACTCATTCATTCAACAAACATACATTAAGTGTTTCTAGTATGACTAACCCTTGGCTGAATTAATCCTTAATGACATTTTTGTTTAATGAGGAAGACAAGTAAATAATAATTTTGGTGCTGTAAAAAAAATGTCTACCCAGAACACAGACCTATACAAAGAAAGTCATTAATTCTACTTGTGGGAACAGGAATAGTTTTATGGGGATATCATAAAAACTTTAGGTAAATCTTGAAAAGCATATATTCTTAAGATGAGCAAATGAGAGCAGAAGGTTTCATCAAAAAGGCAACATAGGCAAAGGCACCAAAAGTAGAGCATACAGCACATTCCAATGTGTGTGGGTGTTTGTGTGTAGGGAGTGAGGATGGTAAGAGATGAGGCTAGAGAGAGGTCAGCAGTCTCAGATCATGGAACTTTCTGTGTGATATGCCAGGAACCTGGATTTTAGCCTGTTAGCAAGTAAGAATGGCACAATCAGATTGATTAAAAACAAAAAGAAGTAAGGATGAATACTTGGATGGGGAGGCCATTCACCAAGATGGGCATGAAGGATGAGAATTAAGTTTGGAGGGAGAATGACAGTCTGTTTTGAACAAGTTCAAAGTACTAATGGAACATAAGTGTAGAAATGTTCAGTATGCAGTGAATGGAGAAAGAGGTCTGAAGATGAGATCAAGATCACATAGTGAGTGAAATCTGAGGGAGGTACAAAGACTTAAAAGAGAAGGGGAGGGAAGAAAAAGGAAGAAAAGAAGGGGAGCAAAGAGAAAAAGTAACAAAGAGAGATCTAGGATAGAAGTGAGGAGCATTGACACTTAGGAGACTATTAGAGAAAAGGGATAACAAGAAAGAAAGAAGGATCAGAGATGGAATAGGACAAAGAAGAAACATATAACTGACAGTAAGTGACTCAGAATATTTAAGTGAGATGTTTTTATGTAAATATCATTGGCTTTGCTGTGGAGAAAATTTACCAATGCAAGTCAGTAGGCCAGTGGGGTTAGCAAAAATTGAAGAGGGCATGGTATCCTCTGGCCATAGTTTCACTCTGATCCTTCACTCCCATGAGGGTCAATCAAAGAGAGAAACAAAATGAACAAGCTGAAGGTCAAAAAGAGAAAATCAATGGTGGTATCCAAGGCAACAGGCTGTGGGTGGTACAGTGAAGCAGTAGGAGCAGGAGTATGGGATCAAGGTGCTGGAGATTGTGCTGCTGCCTGAGACTTTGCCCACTCAAATAATGTGTCTGAAACTTTGTCTCCATCAACAGATTCTGCCTCATCAAGAGCACATCTGATAAAAGAGTCACCCTACAGGGGCTGAAATCTTCACCTATGTATGGTCCAGTGTCCTGAGACTGTGCCATCCTGGGTGGGACCTATCATCCTTTGTGGCTAAGTTGGGAGGAAACTCTTATTGTTCCTACAAGTCTGAAGCCTGTAGAAATTAAAAGTGTCTCTATTAGTTGCTAGGAAAGCTGTAAGGTTCTCTGTGACATGGGGAAATAGCATTCAGGAGTATGGGTAGAGAGAGTATTTTACAGGATGGAAGAGAAGTCCCAACCATTACCTGGAAATAAATAGCATTTGGTAGGGATTCTCAATATTACATTAGGAAGGTTTTACTAAAATGCTTAATGTGACAAAGTAATTTTGAGATGAAAGTGAAATTAAAAATGAGTTGAAATTAGCATTGGTTCTGGAATACCCTTGCTTCTGGTAGCCTATCGTCCACTCTCTACACTCCATCCCAAACTCCTATCCTGTGACTCATTCTCAAAGATGTTTTTACTGAGCTGAGGAAGCTGTTGAGATATCTAAGGCCCCTTCCAGAATTGATGTCTCTGATTCTGTGAATCACATATAGAAATTTAGAATAGACATGCTCAGAGGCCCTGACTGCATGGAGTTCTGTCATAGACAGCCAATAGACATTTGTGCCCTGCCATTTCTTGTTGCTTTAGATTTGTTTTATTTTTTTTTCAATATATGAAATTTATTGTCAAATTGGTTTCCATACAACACCCAGTGCTCATCCCAAAAGGTGCCCTCCTCAATACCCATCACCTACCCTCCCCTCCCTCCCACCCCCCATCAACCCTCAGTTTCTTCTCAGTTTTTAACAGTCTCTTATGCTTTGGCTCTCTCCCACTCTAACCTCTTTTTTCTTTCCTTCCCCTCCCCCATGGGTTTCTGTTAAGTTTCTCAGGATCCACATAAGAGTGAAAACATATGGTATCTGTCTTTCTCTGTATGGCTTATTTCACTTAGCATCACACTCTCCAGTTCCATCCACGTTGCTACAAAGGGCCATATTTCGTCCTTTCTCATTGCCAAGTAGTATTCCATTGTGTATATAAACCACAATTTCTTTATCCATTCATCAGTTGATGGACATTTAGGCTCTTTCCATAATTTGGCTATTGTTGAGAGTGCTGCTATAAACATTGGGGTACATGTGCCCCTATGCATCAGTACTCCTGTATCCCTTGGGTAAATTCCTAGCAGTGCTATTGCTGGGTCATAGGGTAGGTCTATTTTTAATTTTATGAGGAACCTCCACACTGTTTTCCAGAGTGGCTGCACCAATTTGCATTCCCACCAACAGTGCAAGAGGTTTCCCATTTCTCCGCATCCTCGCCAGCATCTATAGTCTCCTGATATGTTCATTTTGGCCACTCTGACTGGCGTGAGGTGATATCTGAGTGTGGTTTTGATTTGTATTTCCCTGATAAGGAGCGATGTTGAGCATCTCTTGTTGCTTTAGCTTTGTTTTAAAATCTATTGATTTCTATGGGAGACTCTTGGATACTGAGAACAAACTGAGGGTTGATGGGGGGTGGGGAGAAAAGGGGAAAGTGGGTGATGGGCATTGAGGAGGGCACCTGGCACCTGTTGGGATGAGCCCTGGGTGTTGTATGGAAACCAATTTGATAATAAATTATGTTTAACAAAAATAAATAAATAAAATGAAATAAAATAATATAAAATAAAATAAAATAAAATAAAATCCATTGATTTCTACAATTGCAGAAGTAATACCAGAGCATTTTTTTTTTTTTGGTAAAATGCTCAAACAATGGAAAAGAAAACTGATTGATGTGTGCATCACTCTTCACCACATCTAAACCAACTTTCCTCTTCATATCTAGTTATTATCAACTGGTCCACATTTTTAGTCCATTCTCTGCATTCATATCTATGTCTGTATAGGAATTCATGCAAGTATATTTTTGGTAGTTGCTGGGTTTTAAAACGAATGTATTCATACTTTATGTATCTTTCTGAATTATTTTGCATATACCTATATGTCAGAAATATTTCCATGTCCTCATTTGTTTTAAAGGCTGCCTAGTCCTTCATAGTATAGATGTGTGGTCATAGTGGGCATTTTATTTTTTATTTCTTTTTCTTTTAATTTTAAATTTGTAAGTATTTCTCAATCTGATAAATGAATTCTGTTTTGACTTGCATTTACTTAATTAATGGTGTGGTTAAACATTATTTCATGTTTATTGCCCATTCATTTTTCTTTTTTTTTAACTGGAGGAAAAGCACACTCACCTTTCCTTTTTATGATTTTATTTTTTATTTATATTTTAGTTAATGTACAGTGAAATATTGATTTCAGGAGGATAATTCAGTGATTCATCACTTACATACAACTTCCAGTACATATCACAATTATCCTCCTTAATACCCATCACCCATCCAATACATTTGCTACTCACAAATTTCCATCAACCCTCAGTTTGTTCTCTATTGTTAAGAGACTCTTGTGGTTAGTTTCCCTCTCTCCTACCCCTCTTCCCATATTTTCATCTGTTTTGTTTTTAATTTCAATATATGAGTGAAATCATGTCATTTGTCTTTTTCTTAATGACTTATCTTGCTTACCATAATACATTCTAGCTCCATCCATGTCATTGCAAATGGCAAGATTTAATTCCTTTTGATAGCTGAGTAATATTCCATTATATATATATGAATATATATAATGGAATATATATATATATTATAATATCTTCCTTATCCATTCATCAGCTTATGGACATTTGGGCTCTTTCCATAATTTGGCTATTGTTGATAATACTGCTATAAACATTGGAGTGTAAGTATCCCTTCAAATATGTATTTTGGTATCCTCTGGGTAAATACCTAAGAGTGCAATTACTGAATCAAAAGGTAGTTCTTTTTGAGGAACCTCCATACTGTTCCACACAGTGACTTCACCACTTTGCATTTCCACCAACACTGTAAGAAGGTTCAGCATCCTCACCAACATACTTGTTGTTTCTTGTGTTAATTTTAGCCATTCTGACAGGTGTGAAGTGGAATCTCATCATGTTTTTGATTTGTATTTCCCTAATGATGAGTGATGTTCATGTGTCTGTTGGCCATCTGGATGTCTTTGGAAAAGTGTCTGTTCATTTTTTCTGCCTATTTCTTAAGTGGGTTGTTTACTGGGTGTTGAGTTTGATAAAATCTTTATAGATTTTGGACACTAACCTTTTATCAGATATGTCACTTGCAAATATATTCTCCCATGCCACAGACTGCCTTTTAGTTTGCTGATTGTTTCCTTTGCCGTGCAGAAGCATTTTATTTTGATGAAGTCCCAATAGTTCATGTTTGTTTTGTTACTTTTGTCTTCAGCAATAAGTGGCTGGTAAGAAGTTGCTCTTCCTGAGCTCAAAGAGGTTTCTGCCTGTGTTCTCCTCTAGGATTTTGATTGTTTCCTGTCTCACATTTAGGGTTTCATCCATTTTTGAGTTGATTTTTGTGTATGGTGTAAGAAAGTGGTCCAATTTCATTCTTCTGTATGTTGCTGTCCAGTTTTCCCAACACCATTTGTTGAAAAGAATGTTTTTTGTCCATTGGATTTTCTTTCCTGCTTTGTCAAAGATGAGCTGACCATATGGTTGTGGGTCCATTTCTGGGTTTTCTATTCTGTTCCATCAATCAATGTGTCTGTATTTGTACCAGTACCATACTGTCTTGATGACTACAGCTTTGTAATATAGTTTGAAATCCAGAATCGTGATGCCTCCAGTTTTGTTTTTCTTTTTTCAGGATTGCTTTGGCTATTTGTAGTCTTTTGTAGTTCCATAAAAATTTTAGGCTTGTTCTAGCTCTGTAAAAAAAAAATGCTGGTGGTATTTTGATAAGGATTGCAATAAATTGTTCTGAGTAGTATAGATATTTTAACAATGTTTGTTCTTCCAATCCATGAGCATGGAATGCCTTTCCATTTATTTGTGTCCTCTTTACTTTCTTTCATAAGTGTTATGTACTATAGTTTTCAGAGTATTGATCTTTTACATCTTTAGTTAGGTTCATTCCTAGGTATATTATTGTTTTTGGTGCAATTACAAATGGGGTTGATTCCTTGATTTCTTTTTTTGGCTGCTTCATTATTGGTAATAGAAATGCAACAGATTTCTGCATGTTGATTTTATATCCTATAGCTTGCTGAATTTATGTATCAGTTCTAGCAACTTTCTGGTTGAGTCTTTCAGGTTTTCCACAAAAAGTATCATTTCATCTTTGAAGAGTGAAAGTTTGACTTTCACTGATTTAGATGTTTTTTATTTCCTTTTGTTGTCTGAGGCTAGGACTTCCAGTACTATGTTGAACAACAGTGGTGAGAGTGGACATCCTTATCTTTTTCCTGACCATAGGGGTAAAGCTAGCAGTTTTTCCCCATTAAGGGTGATATTAGATGTGGGGGTTTTTTTGTATATGGCCTTTATTATGTTGAGATTGTTGCATCCACACGACTCCTGAAACAGAATGCTACAGGCACCAGTGACAGTCACAACAAAGTTTATTACAATGAGAGGCAAGGCCGACCGATCGGGACCAACACTCTTGATAAGAGTGCGGCCCCGAACAGCCGGGGTACAGAGTTTTTATAACCGATCACATCGTTTTATCATCACCTGGGAACAGAACGAAGAAACAATTTCCAGATGAGTTAGAAACAGTTGCCTAATGAGGTGTTTACTTTAGACTTTCTGCCTCTAAGTTGCAACCAGTGGATCTCCTTGACCCTGCCTCTGATGCTCTTTTCTTTGAACTTTTGCTTCCTTAATTGGTGAAGCCTGATTTACAAGAGTATGAGGCGTAATTTATAAGAGTAAAGCAAGGCTGTTATCTCTTAACCTTCAATGTCAACACAAAGCTGTTATTTTTCAAGCTAAGCATTAGCCCTACACTACAATTTAACCCTTACAAGATATGTTTGTTCTATCCGTACTTTATTGAGTGTTTTTATCATGGATGGATGTTGTACTTTGTCAAATGCTTTTTCTCCATCTATTGAGAGGATCATATGGTTTATATCCCTTCTTTTTGGTGCGTCACGTTGATTGACTTGCAAATATTAAAGCATTCTTGCAGCCCAGGAATATATCCCACTTGATTGTGGTGAATAATTCTTTTAGTGTACTGTTGGAAATTTGTATTTTCTTAATCGCTAATGATGTGAAATATCTTTTCATGTGCTCATTTGTCATATTATTTGGTGAGATATTTCTTCATGGCTTATGGCCATATTCTAAGGGAGTGTGCTTTTTTTTTTTGTATTGTTGACTTTTCAGTGTTCTTTGTACACTTTAGATAATGGTCCTTTCAGGTATTGGGTTTGAAAATATTTTCTCTCAGTTTGAAGCTTGTGTTTTCATCTGATTAACAGAGTCTTTCACAGACCAAAAGATTATTTTGGTAAATTTCAGTTTGTCAATTTTCTTTTTATTAAAATTTTTAATGTTTATTTATTCTTGAGAGAGTGGGGGTGGGAATGAGTGGGGAAGGGGCATAGAAATAGAATCTGAAGCATGCTTCAGGCTCTAGCTGTCAGTACAGAGCCCAACGCTGGGCTCAAACCCATGAACTGTGAGATCATGACCTGAGCTGAAGTTGGACACTTAGCCAACTGAACCACTCTGGTGCACCTCAATTTTATTTTTAATCAGCCAGCTTTAGTGTGTTAGGTCTATTTTGCCTAGCCCTAGATATTGAATATTTTCTCCTGTGCTTTTTTCTAAATCATTTTATGCATTATATTTTACATTTAATTCCTCATCCATTTTGAGTTAATTTTTGCATAAAGTGTGAGACTTAGATTGAAGTGCATTTTCCACACCAGTGGATGTGAAATTGCTCCAGCATCATCGTTTGAAAGGCTATCTTTATTCCATTAAATTTCTTTTTTCTCATTGTCTGCTCAGTTGAGAATAGCTGTATAGATATATTTCTGCATTCTCTATATTTTGGTCCATTGTTCAATGTGTGTATCCTTTATTTATCTTATCCTTCTTGATTAGATAAGCCTTGAAATAGAGTAGATTGCTTCTTCCCATTCTTTCCTTCTTTTTCAAGATTAGCTGAGGTATTATAGTTTCTTTATCTTTTTATTTATATTTTAGAATAATGTTGTCTAAATCTACAAAAAAAGTATTCCTGAGATTATAATAGAAATTGCCTTAAATCTGTATACCAATTTGGGGAGAATTGATAGGTTACTATGTTGAATCTTCCAATCCATAAACAAGTTATGTTTGTCCATTTATTTAGATCTCTGATTTCTCCTAGACCCTCCTACAAATGATCAGCAGAAGACTGATATTCAAGGGCTCAGATATGCCAAAGTTAAATTGGGTTCCCAGAAAGAAGGTTTTCCTTAAAATGTTTTATACTGATAAAAATTTTCCCTAACATTAAAAAAATAATTTAAAATGTGGATCAATACTTTGATATTCAGGTTATGATCCAGTTTTTTGGAGGAATTGGACTCAACTCTCTTTGTCTTCAAATATCTACAAAATCAGAAATTCAACTCTAGAAATAATTCAGGCCCACCTGTGGTTACCAATCTGCAAACCACACCTGTTCCTCTCAAAATGTTTATAGATATTATAAAATATTAAGTTATTGTTAGAGAATTGTCCTGTACTTAAAAAAAAGAAGATGGATTTAACAATTACTATAAAACTCTTTTCTTTAAGTTTTACTTTATTTTGAGAGAAAGATTAAGTGGGGTGGGGTATAGAGAAAGAATCCCAAGCAGGCTCCATGCTGTCACAGTTGAGCCCAATCTGAAGCTCAAATCCACAAACCATGAGATTATGACTTGAGCTGAAATCGAGAATCAGACACTTAACTCACTGAGCCACAAAGGTGCCTCCAGTTACTCCAAAACTTAAGGGAAAAAATTTGCACTCTTTTTCTTCTTTAAGCTTATAAACCTTATGTCTTTGAAATGTAAATGCAGCCCACAATCACCTGAGACTGAAGAAGAAGACAAAAAAGGAAAAGAGGCCTTTTTAATATCAAAGTAAACTTTAGGACACAGAAAAGATAAATAGAGACAAAGAAGGATGTTTCATAATTTTAAAATGATCCATTCATTTGGAAGTTATAACAACTATAAATATGTTTGCACTTAACAACAACAGATCCCAAAATACATGAAGCAAAATCTGACAGAATTGAAAAAAATAGATAATTCAACAATAATGATTGGGGGCTTCAATATCCCATTTTTAATAATACAACATATAGACAGAAGATATTATCAATAAGAGCAACAACAAAACAGAAAAATCAAACTATACTATAACCCAATGTAAATCTTTATACACTTATCAATAACATATCTTCTTTTCAAGTGCACATGGAATATTCCCCAGGATAAACCTTATGTTAGACCAAAAACAAACCTCAAATTTAAAAGGGTTTAAAGTAATACAAAACATGTCCTTGGCCATAATGAAATTAGATTAGATGGGGCGCCTGGGTGGCGCAGTCAGTTAAGCGTCCGGCTTCAGCCAGGTCACGATCTCGCGGTCCGTGAGTTCGAGCCCCGCGTCAGGCTCTGGGCTGATGGCTCAGAGCCTGGAGCCTGTTTCCGATTCTGTGTCTCCCTCTCTCTCTGCCCCTCCCCCGTTCATGCTCTGTCTCTCTCTGTCCCAAAAATAAATAAAAAACGTTGAAAAAAAAAAGAAATTAGATTAGAAATCAGTAACAGAAAAAAATGTGGAAATTTCACAAATATTGTTGGTGGGAATGCAAGTTGGTGCAGCCACTCTGGAAAACAGTATGGAGGTTCTTCAAAAAACTAAAAATAGAACTACCCTATGACCCAGCAATTGCACTACTAGGCATTTACCCAAGGGATACACGTGTGCTGTTTCAAAGGGACACATGCACCCCCATGTTTATAGCAGCACTATCAACAATAGCCAAAGTATGGAAAGAGCCCAAATGTCCATCAATGGATGAGTGGATAAAGAAGATGTGATTATATGTATATATATATATATACAATGACGTATTACTCGGCAATCTAAAAGAATGAAATCTTGCCTTTTGCAACTATGTGGATGAAACTACAGGTTATTACATTAAGTGAAATTAGTCAGAGAAAGACAAAAATCATATGACTTCACTCATATGGGGACTTTAAGAGACAAAACAGATGAGCATAAGGGAAGGGAAACAAAACACAAAAACAGGGAGGGGAACAAAACAGAGGAGACTCATAAATATGGAGAACAAACTGAGGGTTACTGGAGGGGTTGTGGGAGGGGGGATGGGCTAAATGGGTAAGGGGCACTAAGGAATCTATTCCTGAAATCATTGTTGCACTATAGGCTAACTAATTTGGATGTAAATTTTAAAAAATAAAAAATAAAACAAGTTAAGAAAAATAATAATTACAAAATTGATACCCTAAACTTTCTACCTTGAGAAAGTAGGCAAAGAAGAACAAACTAAACCGAAATCAAACAGAATGAAAGAATAAAGATTAGAGTAGGAATTAATGAAACAGAGAATATAAACACAATGCAGAAAATTAATAAAACCAAAAGATGGTTCTTTCAAAAGATCAATAAAATTGACAATATTTTAGTAGATTCACTATGAAAAAGGAGAGAGAAGACTCAAACTACTAAAGTTGTGGATGAGAGGACATTATTACCAATGATACAGAAATAAAAAAGGATTATAAAGAAATGCTCTAAAATTTTATGCCAACATAAAAGTTTAGTTAAATGAAATAAATACCTAGAAAGACACAGATTACCAAAAGTGACTCAAAAAGAAATATAATGTCTAGAAAATTCTATCAGTCAGAGGAGGCTGGGTGGCTCAGTTAAGCGTCTGACTTCAACTCAGGTCATGATTTCACTGTTCCCGAGTTTGAGGCCCATGTTGGTCTCTGTGCTGACAACTTGGAGCCTGGGACTTATTTCAGATTCTGTGTTTCTCTCTCTCTCTCTCTGCCCCTCCCCAACTCAGCCTCTCTCTCTGTCCCTCTCTTTCTCAAAAATAAATAAACATTTAAAAACTTTAGAAAATTCTTTCCAAGAATTATGGTATAATAAAATCTTTTCCCCACTCTTGCCACTTTCATTCAACATAATTCTGGAAGTCTTAGTCAGAGCAATTAAGAAGAACAAAGAAATAAAGGGTATCCCAATTGGAAAAGATGTAAAATTCTCTGTTTACCAGTTACATAATTTTATATATAGAAAACACTAAAGAATCCATAAGAAAACTGAACTGATTCAGTTAAGTTGCAGAATACAAAGTCAATGTAAAAATTAGTTGCATTCTCATATTATAATAATGAACTATTTAAAAAAGAAATTTTAAAAAGTATCATTTATAACATCAAAAATAAAATATTGGGGCGCCTGGGTGGCGCAGTCGGTTAAGCGTCCGACTTCAGCCAGGTCACGATCTCGTGGTCCGTGAGTTCGAGCCCCGCGTCAGGCTCTGGGCTGATGGCTCAGAGCCTGGAGCCTGTTTCCGATTCTGTGTCTCCCTCTCTCTCTGCCCCTCCCCCGTTCATGCTCTGTCTCTCTCTGTCCCAAAAATAAATAAACGTTGAAAAAAAAATAATAATAATAAAATATTTAGGAATGAATTTAACCAAGAATATGAAAGTTTTATACACTGAGAACAACAAATTACTGATGAAATAAATTGAACAATAAAAAAAGATATCCCATGTTCATAGATTGGAAAAATAATATTTTGAAAATATCCATACTACCCAAAGTGATCTACAGATTCAATGCAATCTCCATTGAAACTCCAATGGCGAGAGAGGAAGATGGCAGTGGAGTAGGAGGACACTGGTCTTGTTCCATGAACACAACTAGATAATTATCAAGTCCCTCTAAATACTCCAGGAATCATCAATCTGAAGACTGACAGAACAAACACCACAACTAAAGGGAGAGAAGAAACCATATCAAAGCAAGTAGGAAGTGTAGGGACCTAGCTTATGGAAGAAATGGCTCAGGGTGCTGTGGAGGGGAGGAGCCTTAGTAACAGAGAGGGTGAGAAAGAGGAGCACACAAGAAGATGCACAACATTTCCCCCAAAGCCATTGGCTTGGAAAATGAGAGAGGCTGAATTTGGTGAGTTCTTGCAACCAGAAGGGCCTAAAGCCCAGAGTTTTAAAAAGATCAGTGGGTTTGGCTGGTATAGAGCCAGGAGGATACTGCACTGCTCCTGGAGAGAAAGCAAGCAAAAAACCTGGATCCAGACAAAATTGAAATGGCAAACTGAAGAACACCTGAGGCACACAGTGGGGAGATGATTTACTCTTCTTGGAACTCACCCCAGAAAGACAGAATTCACTGGGAACAAAGTTGCTGGCTGGTGCCATTTCCCTCCCCAACCCCTCAGTATAAATATAGAACCACATGACAGCACCAACACTGGCTGTCTAACTTGCTTAACCAAGCCCCACTCCCCTATGATATGGTAGAATGGCTCTTTTCAATCAAGGTAACCTATCTCAGTTACAAGGGCTCTTTCCCCAAAAGACCTATGCAAACCCTGCCTACATTGTGTTTCTAGACCAGAGATTCTTCAGGGCCTCAGTTCTGCTGGAGAGGGTGACAGTTCTCATTTCACAAGCAGACCAGAGCACACCTAGTTAATTTACCACATTTAATCCAGAGACCAAACACTTCCCCCATACCAAGAAAGGAGAGCCTCTGCAGATGACTGGCCTGAAGGATATAGCAGCCAAAACACAAGAGCACACATAGCATACACCAGAGACATTCTCTGAGGTGCCAGGCTCTGGGCACTACATGACTCTTCTTCATAAGATTTTTACTTTCAGAAGAATGAGACTGTCTTTTGTACCATACAGAAGAAGGCAGACACTTAAAATGCTGAGATGAAGGAATTTATCCCAAATGAAAGAACAAGATAAGGCCATGGCCAAATATGTAAGCAAAACGAGATATAACAACATGCCTGGTTGAGAATTTAAAGCAGTAATCATAAGGATACTCACTGGACTTGAGAAAATAAAAGACATCAGTGGGACCATTACCACAGAGATAAGAGTTAAAAAAGAATCAGTAAGAGTTGAAGAATGTATAAAACCAGATTGGAAACAGGCTTGATGCAATGAACAGCAGGCTGGAAGGGGCAGAGGAATGAATTAGTGACCTAGAAGACAAAATAATGGAAAGTAATGAAGCTGAATAAAAGAGAGAAAGAATTATGGAAACTGAGAATAGACTTAGGGAACTCAGTAACTCCATTCAACAAAATAATATTCATATTATAGGTGTTCCTAAGAAGAGAGAAAGGGGGGCAGATAATTTATTTGAGAAGTAATAGCTGAAAACTTCCCTAATCTGGGGAAAGAAACAGACATCCAGATCCAGGAAGGACAGAGAACTCCCCTCAAAATCAACAAAAATAGGTGAAACCTAACACATATTATAATTAAATTTGCAAAATATAGTGATAAAGAGAAAAATCTTAAAAGCATGAAGGCAAAAGGAGCCATTAACTTTCAAGAAAAAAACCTTAAGTCTATCTGAAAATTTCTCAAGAGAAAATTGCCAAGCCAGAAGGGAATAAGGGAGTGTGGCATGGTATATTTTCAACATGCTGGGTAGGAAAAATCTTCATCCAAGAACACTCTATCCAGCAAAACTACCATCCAGAATAGAAAGAAAGTTTCCCAGACAAACAAAAACTACAGGATTTTATGACCACAAAAACCGAGAAATGCAAGAACTGTTAAAGGGGGCTTTTGAGTGGAAAGACCAAACAAAAGTGACCAATACAAGAAAGGATCAGAGAAAATCTCCAGAAACAATAAAACAAGTGATCAAATGGCAATAAAATCATGACCAACAATTACTTTGAATATAAGTGCACTAACTTCTCCATTCAAAAGACACAGGGTGTCAGAATGGATAAAAATACAAGACTCATCTATATGCTGCCTATAAGAGACCCATTTTAGATCTAAAGTCACCTGTAGGATGAAAGTAAGGGGATGGAGAAATATCTATCATGCAAATGGATGTCAGTAGAAAGCTGGAGAAACAATACTTAGACAAACTAGACTTAAATCAAAGACGGTAACAAGAGACAAAGGACACTATATTATAATAAAGTGGAAAATCCATGAAGATGATATAACAATTATAAATATTTATGCCCCCAACATGAGGCAACCAAAATATATTAACAAATAAAAAAAGTAAAGGAACTAATTGATAATAATACAATAATAGTACAGGACTTTAACACCCACTTACATCAATGGACATATCATCTAAGCAGAAAATCAACAATGTTTTGAATGACACATTGGACCATATGGACTTAACAGATATATTCAGAACATTCTATCCCAAAAGCAACAGAATACACATTATTTTCCAGTGCACATGGGACACTCTCCAGAATAGGTCACATACTGGGTCACAAATCAGGCCTAAGCAAGAGCAAAAAGGTTGAGGGTATAACATGAATATTTTTTGACCCCAATGTCATGAATCTTGAAGTCAACCATAAGAAAAAAATTGGATAAACTACAAATATATAAAGGTTAAACACATGCTAGTAAAGAATGAATGGGTCAACCAGAAAATCAAAGAAAAGATTAAAAAGTACATGGAAAAAAATAAAAATGAAAACACAATGGTCCAAAGCATTTGGGATGCAGCAACAGCACTGCAGGAGAGAAGTATATAGCAAAATGGGACTACTTTAAGAAGCAATAAAAGCCTCAAATAACTAACATGACCTTACACTTAATAGAGCTAGGAGGAGAACAATAAATGAAGCCTAAAGCCAACAAGAGGAAAATAATGAAGATTAGAGCAGAAGTACATGATATAGAAACTTAAAAAAACAATGGAATAGATCAATGCAATGAGGAGCTGGTTCTTTGAAGAAAAAAAAATTGATAAACCCTTAGCCATACTTACCGAGATGAGAAAGGACCCAAATAAATAAAAGCACAAATGAAAGAGAAGTAACAACCAACACCACAGAAATACAATTATAAGCGAATATTATGAAAAACTATATGCCAACAAATTGGACAATCCGAAAGAAATGGATAAGTTCCTAGAAACATACAAACTACCAAAACTGAAACAAGAAAACTTGAACAACCCAATAGCCAGCAAAGAAATTTAATCAGTAATCAAAAATTTCCCAAAAAACAAAATCCTAGGGCCAACTGGCTTCACATGTGAATTCTACCAAACATTTAAAGAAGAGTTAATACCTATTCTTCTCAAACTAGGCAAAGACTCCACTAAAGAAAAGAACTACAGGCCAATATTCCCAATGAACATAATGCAAAAATTCTCAATAAAATACCAACAAATCAAAGCCAACAGTACATAAAGAATCATTAATGATCAAGTGCGATTTATTCCTAGGCTGCAAGGTGGCTCAATATTCACAAATCAATCAATATGATACACCACATTAATAAAAGCAGGGAAAACCATATGATACTTTCAATAGGTGCAGAAAAATCATTTGACAAAGTATAACTTCCATTAATGATAAAACCCCTAACAAAGTAGAGATAGAGGGAAAATACCTCAACATAATAAAGGCTATATACAAAAATCTCACATCTAATATCCTCAATGGGGGAAAACAGAGCTTTTCCTCTTTGGTCTGGAACAAAATACATATGTCCACTCTCACCACACTTAATGTAGTATTAGGAGTGCTAGCCACAGCCATCAGATAACAAAAAGAAATGAAAGACATCCAAATTGGCAAGTAAGAATCCAAACTTCCACTGTTTGCAAATGATATGATACTCTATAGTGAAATCCTAAGAGACTCCATGAAAAAAAAAATTGCTAGAACTGATACAAGAATTCAGTAAAGTCTCAAGATACAAAATCAATATACAAACATCTGTTCCATTTCTATACACCAATAATGAAGGAGCAGACAGATAAATCAAGCAAATCAAGCAATCAATCCCATTTACAAATGCACCAAAAACCATAAGATACTTAAGAATGAACCTAACCAAAGAGGTAAACGATCTTACTGTGACAACTATAAAACACTGATAAAAGAAAATGAAAATGACACAAAGAAATGGGAAACATTCCATGCTCATGAATTGCAAGTACAAATATTGTTAAAATATCTATACTGCCCAAAGCAATATACACATTCAGTGCTATTTCTGTTAAAATAACACCAGCTTTTATCCCAGAGCTAGAACCAAAAATCCTAAAATTTGTATGGGACCACAAAAGACTCCAAATACCAAAGTTATCTTGAGAAGAAAAGCAAAGCTGGAGGCATCACAATTTTGGACTTTAAGTTATATTAAAAACTGTAGTGATTGAGACAGTATGATATGGGCACAAAAATAGACACATGGATCAATAAACAGAATAAAAAAACCAGAAGTGGTTAAATATATAGTTAACTGATACAGTTAATTGATTCAGGACAAAGCAGGAGACAATATGCAATGGGTGAAAGACTGTTCAACAAACAGTATTGGGAAAACATGACAGCAAAATGCAAAAGAATGAAACTGGACCACTTTCTTATACCATACACAAAAATAAATTCAAAATGGATGAAACTCCTAAATGTGAGACAAGAAACCATCAAAACCCTAGAGGAGAACACAGGCAGTAACCTCTTGACATTGACTGTAGCAACTTTTTATTAGATATGTCGCCTGAGAGAAGAAAAACAAAAGGAAAAATTAACTACTGGGACTTCATCAAAATAAAAAGCTTCGGCACAGTGAAGGAAATAATCAGTAAAACTAAAAGGCAAACTTTGGGAGAAGATATTTGCTAATAACATATCTGATAAGGAATTAGTATGCAAAATGCATAAAGACTTCTACAACACTGCAAAAATAAATACCCTGCTTTAAAATGGACAGAAGACATGAACAGATATTTTTCCAAAGAAGATATACAGATGTCCAACAAACACATGAAAAGGTCTCAACATCATTCATTATCAGGGAAATACAAATCAAAACTATAACGAGTTAATACCTCACACCTGTCAGAATGGCTAAAATAAACAACACAAGAAATGACAGGTGTTGATGAGGCTATGGAGAAAGGGAAACCCTCTTTAATTGTTGGTGGGGATGCAAATTGGTGAATCCATGCTGGAAAACAGTATGGTGTTTCCTCAGAAAGTTAAAAATAGAACTATCCTATGATCCATCAATTACACTACTAGATATTTCCCAAAGAATACAAAAATGCTAATCCAAAGGGATACATGCACCCTGATGTGGATAGCACCATTATCAGTAATAGCCAAATTGTGGAAACAGTCCAAGTGTCCATTGACAGATGAATGGATAAAAAAAGATGCAGCATATATATATACAATGGAATATTAGTCAACCATAAAAAAGAATGAAATTTTGTCATTTGTAATGACATGGATGGAGCTAGAATGTATTATGCCAAGTGAAATAAGTCAGTCAGAGAAAGACAAATACCATATGACTTCACTCATATGTGGAACTTAAGAAACAAAACAAAGAAGTGAAGGAAAAAAGGCCAACCAAGAAACAGACTCTTAACTTTAGTGAACAAAGTGAACTAAAGTCAACTAAAGTGAACAGAGGAGAGGTGGGTCAGGGGATGGATTAAATAAGTGATGTAGTTCACTTGTGATGAGCATTGTGTGTTGTATGGAAATGTTGAATCACTATTTTGCACATCTGGAACTTACATTACACTGTATGTTAACTAACTGTAACTTAAATAAAAACTTTTAAAGTTCCTATGTCAAAAAAAATACTGCATGTTCTTAAATGAATGAGCTAAAAATGTCAAAATTATAGAAACAGAGAGTATCATAGTGGTTTCCAATGGCCAATGGTTGGAGGATGAGAAGCGCAATAGGGACAATGTTTGTCAAAGGGCACAAAGTTTTGGTGATGCAAGATAAATAAGTTCTGGGGATCTAACAGTATGATTACTGTAGTTGATAGAACTGAACTGTAGGCTTGAAATTTGCTAAGAGAGTAGATCTTACAAACAAAAAATGGTAACTATCGTCAGGTGAATACGTTAATTAGCTCAACTGTGATAACCACAATTATGAAAATTATTTTTACAATGTATATGTACATCAGACACTTTGTACACTTTAAATGAATGTAATTTGTTAATTATGCCTCAAAAAACTGGAAAAAATAAAGCATTTAAATATTTCTTACAAAATTATATGGAGATACACACACACGTATATATATGATAAAAAATGGGCAGTGTACTAGATAGCTTCAGAATGGGAAACAGTCACCAGAAATTACATGATTAGAGAGTTAGAAATTTCAGCCCATCTCACTCCCCACCCTCTACCCCCACCTATGAAAAGGAAGAAAAGAAAGGCCAGGGTGAGTCAAATCGCCAACTACCTCTGATTTAATCAGCCATGTCTACAAAATGAAACCTTGATAAAATCACCCAAACAAAGGAATTTGGAGAGCTTCCAAATAGGTGAACACATCCATGTGCTGGAAGGGGTGGCACATCATGATTTTGTGGGGACAGAGGCTCCAGTGCTGAGGACCCTTTCATAGCCCTATTTATCTTTTCATGTTAATTCGGGTACTTAGCAATGAACTGTTATAGTGAGTGTAATGCTTAGCTTAATTCTGTGAGTTGTTCTAGCAAATTATTGAACATGAGGTGGTCATGGGAAATTTCATATTGGTAGTTAGTAGGGCAGAAGTGTGAGTAGGATAGAGATCCCATTGTGGAGGCAATCTTGTGGAACTGAACCTGTAACCTGCAAATTCTGTGCAAACTCTGGTAGTTAGTGCTGTGATTGAATTGCATTATAGAACACTTAGTTTGATGTCTAATAATTAGAAAATTGGTGTTGAAATAATGTATTTGATGTCAGAAAATACACACACACACACACACAAATGCCAATTTCACAAAATTTTCCAAAAAATATAAGATGAGGAAAAACTTCACAACTAATTCTATGAGGCAAAGATTACTTTGAAACCAAACTAAGGTATCACAAACCAAAGACATCACAAAGGACGAAAAATATAGACAATAACAGGTATTGATGAAGGTGTGGATCAAGTAGACTCTTCACACATTCCATTGGAGAACAGTTTGGTGGTTCCTCAAAATATGAAAGAAGTATCATATTGGAATTCCACTCTTAGAGAATTAAAACATATAATCACACAAAAATTTATACATGAATTATGCACTAACAGTATTATTCATAACAGCCAAAAATGGAAACCCAAATGTCTGTCAACAGATAAATGGGTAAAAAAAAATTCATGTAGCCATACAATGGCTCAGCCAAAACAGGTAATTAGGTAACTGATACATGCAACAACAAGGATGAACTTAAAAACATTATGCTAAGTGGAAGAATCCAGATACAAAGGACACCTATTATATAATTCCATTTATGTAAACATTTTAGAATAGGCAAATCCATAGAGAAAGTGGAATAATGGAGAGGAATGAGATGAGAAGTGCCTTGTGTTAGATAAAGGATTTTTTGAGGATGATAAAGATGTTCTAGAATAAGTGGTGATGGTTCCACAACTTAATATACCTAAAACCACTTTATTGTTTATTTTATTTATTTTTTATATTAAATATAATTTATTATCAAATTCTTTCCCATAGAACACCCAGTGCTCATCCCAATAGGTGCCGTCCTCAATGCCCATCACCAACTTTCCCCTCTCCCCCACCCCCCATCAACCCTCAGTTTGTTCTCAGCATTTAAGAGTCTCTTATGGTTTGCCTCCTTCTCTCTCTGTAACTGTTTTCCCCTCCCCCTCCCCCATGGTCTTCTGTTAAGTTTCTCAGAATCAACAGAAGAGTGAAAACATATGGTATCTTTCTCTGTATGACCTATTTCACTTAGCATAACACTCTCCAGTTCCATCCACGTTGCTACAAAAAGCCATGTTTCATTCTTTCTCATTCCAAGTAGTATTCCATTGAGTATATAAACCACAATTTCTTTATCCATTCATCAGTTGGACATTTAGGCTCTTTCCATAATTTGTCTATTGTTGAAAGTGCTGCTATAAACATTGGGGTACAAGTGTCCCTACGCATCAGCACTCCTGTATCCCTTGGGTAAATTCCTAGCAATGCTATTGCTGGGTCATAAGGTAGATCTATTTTTAATTTTTTGAGGAACCTCCACACTGTTTTCCAGAGCAGGTGGACCAGTGTGCATTCCCACCAACAATGCAAGAGGGTTCCTATTTCTCCACATCCTCGCCAGCATCTATAGTCTCCTGATTTGTTCATTTTAGCCACTCTGACTGGCATGAGATGGTGTCTGAGTATGATTTTGATTTGTACTTCTTGATGAGGAGTGACATTGAGCATCTTTTCATGTGCCTGTTGGCCACCTGGATGTCTTCTTCGGGGAAGTGTCTATTCAAGTTTTCTGCCCAATTCCTCACTGGATTATTTGTTTTTCAGGTGTGGAGTTTGGTGAGTTCTTTATAGATTTTGGATACTAGCCCTTTGTCTGATATGTCATTTACAAATATCTTTTCCCATTCCGTCGGTTGCCTTTTAGTTTTGTTGATTGTCTCCTTTGCAGTGCAGAAGCTTTTTATCTTCATGAGGTCCCAATTGTTCATTTTTGCTTTTAATTCCTTGTCTTTGGAGATGTGTCAAGTAAGAAATTGCTGCAGCTGAGGTCATAGAGGTTTTTCCTGCTTTCTCCTCTAGGGTTTTGATGGTTTCCTGTCTCACATTCAGGTCCTTTATCCATTTTGAGTTTATTTTTGTGAATGGTGTGAGAAAGTGGACTAGTTTCATTCTTATGCATGTTGCTGTCCAGTTCTCCAAGCACCATTTGTTAAAAAGACTGTCTTTTTTCCATTGGATGTTCTTTCCTGCTTTGTCAAAGATTAGTTGGCCACACTTTTGTGGGTCCAATTCTGGAGTCTCTATTCTATTGCATTGGTCTATGTGTCTGTTTTTGTGTCCATACCTTGCTGTCTTGATGGTTACAGATTTGTACTAGAGGCTAACGTCTGGGATTGTGATGCCTCCCGCTTTGGTCTTCTTCAATATTACTTTGGCTATTTGGGGTCTTTTGTGGTTTCCATACAAATTTTAGGATTGCTTGTTCTAGTTGGAGAAGAATGCTGGTACAATTTTGATTGGGATGGCATTGAATGTGTAGATAGCTTTGGGTAGTATTGACATTTTAACAGTATTTATTCTTCCAATCCATGAGCATGGAATGTTTTTCCATTTCTTTGCATCTTCTTCAATTTCTTTCATAAGCTTTCTATGTTTTCAGCATACAGATCTTTTACATCTTTGGTTAGGTTTATTCCTAGGAATTTTATGGCTCTTGGTGTAGTGAATGGGATCAGTTTCTTTATTTGTCTTTCTCTTGCTTCATTATTAGTGTATAAGAATGCACTGATTTCTGTACATTGACTTTGTATCCTGAGACTTTACTGAATTCATGTATCAGTTCTAGCAGACTTTTGGTGGAGTCTATTGGGTTTTCCATGTATAATATCATGTCGTCTGCAAAAAGTGAAAGGTTGGCTTCATATTTGCCAATTTGGATTCCTTTGATTTCCTTTTGTTGTGTGAATGCTGATGCTAGTACTTCCAACACTATGTTAAACAACATTGGTGAGAGTGGACATCTCTGTCGTGTTCCTGATCTCAGGGGGAAAGCTCTCAGTTTTTCCACATTGAGGATGATATTCGCTGTGGGCTTTTCATAAATGGCTTTTATGATGTTTATGTTCCTTCTATCCTGACTTTCTTGAGGGTTTTTATTAAGAAAGGATGCTGAATTTTGTCAAAGGCTTTTCTCCATCAATTGACAGGATCATATGGTTCTTTTCTTTTATTGATGTGATGTATCACATTGATTGATTTGTCAATATTGAACCAGCCCTGCAGCCCAGGAATGAATCTCACTTGATCATGGTGAATAATTCTTTTTATATGCTGTTGAATTCAATTTGCTAGTATCTTGTTGAGAATTTTTGCATCCATATTCATCAGGGTTATTGGCCTGTAGTTCTCTTTTCTTGCTGGGTCTCTGTCTGGTTTGAGAATCAACCTGTGGTTGATTTCAAGTTTCATAGCATTGTGGTCTGAAAGTGTACGTGGTATTATCTCAATTATTTTGTACTTATTAAGGGCTGTTTTATGACCCAGCATGTGATCTATCTTGGAGAATTTTCCATGTGCACTCGAGAAGAAAGTATATTCTGTTGCTTTGGGATGCAGAGTTCTAAATATATCTGTCAAGTCCATCTGATCCAATGTATCATTCAGGGCCCTTGTTTCTTCATTGACCATGTGTCTAGATGATCTATCCATTTCTGTAAGTGGAGTGTTAAAGTCCCCTGCAATTACCACACTCTTATCAATAGGTTGCTTATGTTTGTGATTAATTGTTTTATATATTTGGGGGCTCCTGTATTCGGCGCATAGACATTTATAATTGTTAGCTCTTCCTGATGGATAGACCCTGTAATTATTATATAATGCCCTTCTTCATCTCTTGTGACAGCCTTTAATTTAAAGTCTAGTTTGTCTGATATAAGTATGGTATAAGTATGGCTACTCCAGCTTTCTTTTGACTTCCAGTAGCATGATAAATAGTTCTCCATCCCCTCACTTTCAATCTGAAGGTGTCCTCAGATCTAAAATGAGTCTCTTGTAGACAGAAAATAGATGGGTCTTATTTTTTTACCCATGCTCATACCTTATATATTTTGGTTGGAGCATTTAGTCCATTTACATTCAGTGTCATTATTGAAAGACATGGGTTTAGAGTCGTGATGTCTGTAGTTTTCATGCTTATAGTGATTCACTATGATATGTCATGCAGAAGATCGATTCAGGTTATGTCTGAAGGGAGTTCTCTGTGCCTCTTGGATTTCAATGCCTTTTTCCTTCCCCAGGTCAGGGAAGTTCTCAGCTATGATTTGTTCAAGTACACCTTCAGCCCTTTTCTCTCTCTCTTCTTCTGGAAATCCTATGATATGGATATTGTTCTGCTTGGTTGCATCACTTAGTTCTTTCATTCTCCCCCTCGTACTCCTGAATTTTTATCTTTTTCTCAGCTTCCTCTTTTTCCATAATTTCATCTTCTAATTCACCTATTCTCCCCTCTGCCTCTTCAATTCATGGTGTGGCCACCTCCATTTTATTTTTCACCTCATTTATAGCATTTTTTAATTCATCATGACTATTGTTTATTCCCTTGACCTCTCTAGCAATAGATTCTCTGCTGTTCTCTATGCTTTTTTCAAGCCCAGCAAATTAATTTTGACTATTATTCTAAATTCTTGTTCAGTTATAACCGACCAATTGGTAAACCAATTGTTTTTGATCAATTCGTTAGATGATGCTACTTCCTGGAATTTCTTTTGAGGAGACTTCTTCCGTTTTGTCATTTTGGCTAGTTTTCTGTCCCTTATGTGCCTTAAAAGCTTGTGTGTTCCACACCTATGAGCACTGCTATATTAAAGGAGGTTCATACACTGTCCAGTGCCAGGCCCTTTAGGAGGTGTTTTTTCAGAGATTGTTACTTGCTGTCTGTTGTGAGTTTGGTTATTTTATGACCCTACTTATAGTGATATTTTGGACCCTCCACCAGGTGTGCTTTGATTTATTCCTTGGATTAGCCCTGTAAAGGAAAACAGATGAACAAACAGGAGACAAAAACATGCAAACACACAAGCAAATAAACAAAAACAAAAAAAACACTAAAGACTAAAAAAAAAAAACTCAAAAACACCGACTACAAGTAAAGAAGAGGGTAGAGGCAGTGCTGAAGGAAAAGCACAAAGAGAGAAATGACAGGAGTGGAGAAAAAGAAAAGAATAAACATTAACTAAACAGAGAGACTAAAAGGTTTAATCCAGAGAGAGAGATAGAGGAAAATAAAGAAGGAGCTGGGGAAAACAAAATGAAGATAAAGTTACCCAGACAGAGAAACTATATGGCTTGATTATTCCAGAGCAAGAAAAAGAAGTGTAAGGAAGGAGGTGTAGAACATGTATCAAGACAATGGATTAAATATGTCTGTTTAGACAGACCAATAACCAGAGTAACCAGACTAAGGGAGGGAAGAGATAAGGAGGAGAAATGGGGGAAAGAATATATCTATATATCCAGAATTGACCTAGAGTTAATCCAGGAAATGCTGCAGCACTTGTCTGGAGAAGCTGTCAGCAGAGTCTGTCCTGCTCTGCTAGCTACACAGTTACCCAGTGCAAAGGGGCATGGTATGATATAGTCTGGACCCATCTCCACTATGGGCTCTGGGGGGTTGATCCTTGAGGTCCTGCCTTGGTGGTGGGGTGGGGGGGAAATGGTGATTCCCCAGTCTCTTCTCCACGAAGCTGAACCCAGTGGATTCCATTTGAGTCGTCCTCACTGTGCCAGGCAGTCCTCCTCGCTCTACTAACTCCCCTGACCCTGTGCTTGGCTAGGAATTCAAAGTCCCGCTCCAGGTGCTTTGGCACTGGGGAAGCACTTCTCAGTGCAGCCCAATATGTGGTCCTGGCTTGCTTTGTCTGTGCCACTGCACTTCAGGGAGGACTGCATTCTCCTACTGCAGACTGCGCTGCTGCCATCGCCACTGCACCCCATGGGTGGTGGACATAGGCAGACACACGCAGGCTTTGTGTTTTCCCACAGCATTCCAGGGAGGGGGCCGCTTTCCCCTACTGTAGACTGTGCCACCGACCTCACCCCCAGGCCCCTGGGGTGGCAGATACAGGCAGGCTTTGTCTTTTCCCACAGCACTCCAGGTAGAGGGCCACCTTCTCTTACCGCAGACTGCACCCTCGGCCCAGCCACTGAGCCCCAGGGTGGCAGACTCAGGCAGGCTTTGTACTATTGTGCAGCCCTCCAGGGAGAGAACCACTTTCTCCAACTGCAGACTGTGCCCCTGACCTACCACTGCACCCAGGGGTGGCTCCCCTCCTCCCCAGGTCCATGAACAAGAAACCAGCCCCAGTTAGAGCCCCGCAGAGATAGGATCTGTCTCAGTCTCAGTCTGAGGTCTTTCTCCTGTCCAGATCCAGTCCTACACTTCCCTAGCTGCTCTTCCTCTTCCCTTTGTCTCTCCGCAGAAGGGAGTCCCTCTTCCCCCATGCCCACATGGCATTTTTTATTTCCCCCAGTTTGCAATCACACACCAATCTTTTCTCCAGTTTTCCCATTTTCTTCCTGGTAGACTCAGTCTCTTTTCCTCTAAGGCTCTGGAATTCAAAGTCCTTTGGCCTCTGCACTTCTTTGAGAGATGTGGGAAGTATGGATCCCCCTACTTCTCCGCCATATCGGCCCTCTCCCCTCTCCCTAAAACCATTTTAAAATTGTGAAATTTATGGTAGGTGAAATTAAACCAAAGAATCATAAAACAGTTCAAGAAATAAGCAAAAGATTTGAAAAACAGCTCAAGAAAGAAGATGTATGGGTTCCAAATAAGAACATGAAAAGTTGTTCAATACCATTTTTAATTAAGGAAATACAATTTAAAACTAAAATGAGATCCTAATAAACAGGTAGTAGAATGCCTAAAATTAAAAAGATTTACCATATCAAGTGTTGACAACTATGTGGAGGAACTGGAACTCTCATACAATGCTGGTAGGAATGTACAACCACTTTGGAAAACAGTTATTAAAAAGTGAAACATGTATCTACCACATGACCCACATATCCCCCTGGTAAGCATTTACTGCAGACAAAAGCACATGTACGTGAATGTTCACAACAGTTTTATCTGTAACGACCAACACCTGCAAGCATCCCAAATTCCACCAACAGGAGAAAGGATAAAAAAAAATGTATATGTCATACAATAGAATACTCTGAGGTATATAAAACATGAGTAAATTTCAAAATAATTATGCTGAGTAAAAGAACCCAGACCATCATACTGTATGATTCTATGTGCATAAAATTCTAGAAAATGCAAATTAATCTATAATGACGTTAAGCAAGAAAGTCGTTGCCTGGAGATGGTGAGAGAAACAGGAGGAGTGGGTAACAAGGGCACTTTGGGAGGTGATGGATATGTTTACTATCTTGATTGTGTTGACTTTTTACAGGTGCATACATATTTTAAAATTTATCAAATTTTACACTATAAATAGGTGTTTATTGCATGCCAATTATACCATAATTAATCAAATTTTCAAAGAAACTTTTTTCTTGAGAATGCATTTTATTTTTTATATTAAAGTGATTATTAAATGCATACTTATTTTATTTTTTTTATTTTTATGATATAATTTATTGTCAAATTGGCTTACATACTACATCCAGTGCTCATCCCAACAAGTGCCCTCCTCAATGCCCACCACCCATTTCCCTCTCCCTCACCACCCCATCCTTTCTTAGTTTGTTCTCTGTATTTAAGAGTCTTATGGTTTGCCTCCCTCCCTCTCTGTTTGTAATTGTTTCCCCCCTTACCTTCCGCCATGGTCTTCTGTTAAGTTTCTCAAGAGCAACATATGAGTTTTTACTCATATGATATCTGTCCTTCTCTGACTGACTTGTTTCACTCAGCATACCTTCCAGTTCCATCCACGTTGCTGCAAATGGCATGATTTCATTCTTTCTCATTGCCAAGTAGTATTCCATTGTATATATAAACCACATCTTTATCCATTCATCAGTTGATGGACATTTAAACTCTTTCCATAATTTGGCTATTGTTGAAAGTGCTGCTATAAACATTGGACATGCACCTATGCATTAGCACTCCTGTATCCCTTGGCTAAATTCCTAGTAGTGCTATTGCTGGATTGTAGGGTAGTTGTATTTTTAATTTTTGAGGAACCTCCACACTGTTTTCCAGAGCAGCTGCACCAGTTTGCATTCCCATCAACAGTGCAAGATGTTTCCCATTTCTCCACATCCTCACCAGTATCTGTAGTTTCCTGATTTGTTCATTTTAGCCACTCTGACCAGTGTGAGGTGGTATCACAGAATGACTTTATATTTCCCTGATGATGAGTGACTTTTAGCAACTTTTCATGTGTTTGTTGGCTATCTGGATGTCTTCTTTGGAAAAGTGTCTATTCATGTCTTCTGCCCATTTCTTCACTGGATTAGTTGTTTTTTGGGTGTTGAGTTTGGTACATTCTTTACAGATTTTAGATACTAACCCTTTATCCGATATGTCATTCTCATTCCATCAGTTGCCTTTTTGTTTTGTTGATTGTTTCCTTTGCAGTGCAGAAGACTTTTGGTGAGTTCCCAATAGTTCATTTTTGCTTTTAATTCCCTTGTCTTTGGAGATGTGTTCTTAACACAAGAAATTTCTGTGGCTGAGGTCAAAGTGGTTGTTGTCTGCTTTCTCCTCTAGGGTTTTGATGGTTTCCTGTCTCACATTTAGCTCTTTAATCAATATTGAGTTTATTTTTGTGTATGGTGTAAAAAAGTGGTCTAGTTTCATTCTTATGCATGTTGCTGTCCAGTTCTCCCAGCACCATTTGCTAAAGAGACTGTATTTTTTCCATTGTATTTTCTTTCCTTCTTTGTCAAAGATTAGTTGGCCATACTTTTGTGGGTCCAATTCTGGAGTCTCTATTCTATTCCATTGGTCTATGTGTCTGCTTTTGTGCCAATACCATGTGTAGATTGCTTTGAGTAGTATTGACATTTTAACAATATTTATTATTCCAATGCATCAAAGAAACTCTTTGAGAAGCTCTGCTTATGACCAAACATGAAAAAGAAGAGTATAGAGGGAAATAAGACTTTTTTGCATAAGAGATGTGACACCTAAGGCAGGTTCTTTCATTTGTCTGAGACCAGCTTCTAAAGTTATTCTCCCCAGGTGAGATAGCTATAGGAACAGGGCATGGGATCTCCCCAGATTTTTTCACTGAGTCAAGCAGTGACACCGAGCCCAACACATGTCCTCTGAGGTAGGGCAGGCAATAGTACCAGGGAGCCCCAACATCTGTCACCCAGAGCCAACACTTAAGTACCTTTTTATCATCCTCCACCTCCACATGCCTCACTCAGAAAGAGGAGATTTCTCCATCTGATATCCCAGGCTGTCAGATCTAAAACCAGCTAACTACAGAAATGTGTTATATCAGCTTTGCCCTTTGCAGTTTCAAAAGTGTACATTTTGATGAGTCATTATATTAAGACATTTCACAGGTGAAGAAACTGAGGCCTATAGGAGGTGAGTGGTCTAAATGTTAGTGGCAGAGGGCCTCCTGGGTAGTTCAGTTGGTTAAACATCTCGAATTTGGATCAGGTCTTGATCTCTTGGTTCAGGGATTGAAGCCCTGAGTCAGGCTCTTCACAAAACTAATTAAAAAAAAATAAATGTTAGTGGTAATGACAGTACTAGAGACCAGGACTCAAGATCTGAGCTCAGAGTTCCTGGCTGAAATCCAGTCCTGGCTTGTTAGCTTGACACCAAACTTGACCTCTGCTGAGACAGTCTGGCCTCTCTTCAAGCTATCTACAAATTTTTAAGAGCAGGAGAGGTCATTTATTATTTCAATGTGGTCCTCACCCTCAGATAGTAGAGGCCTCTAATTTATTGGCTTTCTAAGATGAGACCAGGAAGTCATTGCTGACTGGTTTTGTGAGGGCTTTTATCTTAACTGCCAGGGAAAACCTCAGCTAAACATCTGGTTTTTATGAAACTTAATCCCTCCTCCCTCCTTCCCTCCCTATGGGTCAGAGTTGGCTCCCTCACCTGTCCTGTCTGTTCTGCATCTACCAAGCTTATATTGGACTTCCTTTTCTATTGTCACAACCTGCTTCTCATCTCAAAAACTCCATGACAGACCATGGTCTGTACAGCCCTCAGCACCTGTGTTCTCCCCTCCCCACCAAATTCCTTATCTGGATGGAGGCAGTGCTGCTGCATCAGCTGATCTGAGCCCTTGCTAACACCTGCTCCCAACTAGTCATTTGGATAAGTGGAAAAGTCTTTTGAGGCTATTACTGTGAAGGGCAATGTTCCCTATGGCTTCTAGGATCCAGAGATGGACACTGAGATAGTGCCTCTGATTTCCCAGGCTAACACAGAGCAGGGGTTGGACCAGGTGGGCAAGCACTCTATGGGCTTTCTGTCACCTGGGAGGTCCTGAATCAGAGAAACCAGGTCATATAAGAGAAAAACTCTTGGAGTTGATACCCTCCCTACCACCACACTCTTGGGGTTCTAATACATGACTGCTGTGCTTGTTCCATACCATTTCAAACCAAGCCTGTAATCATTGGGGAAGAAAGCAGAAGGTGAGCCATAGAGTTGGTTGTCTTAGCAGTAGCTTGGGCTTGAATTAGTGACTAAAGTCCCTGGAGGCCGGTGAGGCCATGAGGCTGTTGCTCATCTGCTGCTACAAGATGTCTGATTTGCACTCCCACAGAGACTGAACCCCCTGGATTCAACTCAGTCCATGGAGGTCTTAGCCACTCACCACTGCCACATCAAGGCCCTGGGCCAGTGTAAGTACATAGACTTCTGTCTAGCTGCCCAGTCACCCAATGGAGGAGGGCAGCATGCCCTTCACATACCCTCTGGTCCTTGGTCACCCACACAATGGGAAGAAGACATCCTGGAGATTCAAAGATAGCAATTAGTCCAACCATTTATATTTGGCCCAAAGAAGTGGGCCTACCTTCCACCAGATTTTCCTTTCCTCCACTTGATTACTCCTTTGAATATTAAAAGAAACCTGCTTTAACCCTCTGAAAGTCTGGGGCAAGCGTCTTTTATGAATGCATCACACATCACCGATAATTGAATATAAATGGGAGACAAGTGAGGTTCTTAGAAGCAGGACTCAGGACTTGCTATTTCCTTCTGCTCCTGAAGAAGCAGAAAGTGAGCTGCGCAGAGAGACCACATCCCCTCTGCAAGCACTGGAAGGGTGTGAGTTCAAAGGCTGAAAAGATGCAGCTGGAGGAATATCCCCTCCTGCTTGATCTGCGTAAAGTGGGATATAAGCAGGCACACAACAGCCTGTCATGGCTGGTAATGCCCTATTCTAATGTGTTTCATGTCCATTTATGCCAATTTTAACCAATTTGTGGTGAGGGAGTTTCACTAATTCCTTGAGAGAATGGACTCTCCATTAAAATCCCAAAGCCACCTACTGGTTTATTCACTGACTGGTGAATATAAGCACTTGGTTATTTACCCTTGCCTTGTCTTGGAGGAGCCTGAGTTTATCATCAAAGTCACCACTTATTGAACACATAACACAGGTCACATATTTATTTGCTTTAATCATCCCAACAACACTGTGAGAAAGACATTATTAGAAGTAGGGATATCCTGGGATTCTCACATTCTTCAAACAGCTTTATTGAGGTCAGATACAGGAACACCCAGGATGTTGATCTGTGGAGCGGCAGAAGGATCTGCACAGTTGGAGGAAGACAGCTTGGCAGGTGTGAAGTACATGGATGTGAGTTGGGGGAGAGAAAATGGTGGAGCCACAGAGGGAGGGAGCTGCTTCTATAGAGAGACAAAAGGGAGAGAAAGAGAGTGGAGTTGAGATAGTATGGCATCCAGTTAGCACAAGAGGAAAACCTCCCTAGACATGGACTTAGTGTCCCAGTTCTTTTTTTGCAAACATCTTTGGAAATCGAATTCTGAAGTTTTGGAAGTGTGTGACTCTCTCCAGAGTGGAGCTGTGGAGCATGCTCCTGTGGAGGAGGGAACTGGCCCTGGAGTGCATAGCATGGTGTAGTGATCTCCAGAGTGCACTGGGAAAGAATGGTCTTCGTCCTTGAGTGCTTTGGGAAGAAGGCTTATTGCCTCCCCAAGGACAAAAGATACTGCAGGTCCCAGCCCAAAGACTTTCATCTGCAAGATAGAGAAACTCTACTCTGGAGAAAGGGAGTGGATCTGTGCCATGCCAGGTCTTTTAAGACTTTGGGTTTTGAATCCTAGCCATGTGCCAGGGAGAAGGTGCAGGGTACTTGTGGTTGGTGCAGGGCAAGCTTATGGGCTTCCTAAATATCAGCAGTTGAGATCCCTGGTACAGGGATGAGAGATTGTAGTGGCGCCATTTTCCCCCCAACACCAACACAGTGGAACTTCAGAGAGCAACTCAGGAGTCCCCTGTGGAGGTGAGACCCACTAACACCAAACCCTGACCCTCTATGCCTGGCAACTGTTTACCGGGATAAGACTAACCCTGAGCCAACACCACTGGCCTCTTTTCCAGACCAGCACAGCCACCAGCCCCCAGGCACCAACAGACAACTTTTTTCCTTTATTCTTCTTTCTTTTTTTTCTTTTGGAATCAGGCTTATAGTTTCTGATTTGTTTTTCATCATCTCCCTTTATCTTTTTTTTGTATCAAGTATTTTTTTAATTTTCTTTTTCCTTCTTTTTTCTTCTGTGTTTTTTTTAACCTTCTTTTTCCTTGGAATCTACCTTAAAATTTCTTGATTCCCTGTTTGGCTTTTCTTTGTTCCCTTCCTCTTTTTCTTTTATGGGATCAGCCCCCCACCCCACCCCATGCCTTTGTTTCCAGGATTACTTCAACAAAAAAATCAAAGGACACCTAGTAAAAGGTCCAAATACTCCACAACTGCAAACAGGGAAGAAGTTTCAGGGATTGACCAGTGGGAAAGAGAAGTCAAAATGCAACAGCAGAGTGCACACAGCATACACCAGAAATACTTCCTGGAGTATCAAGCCCTAGAGAGTGTATGACCCCTTTTTAACATAGCAGTACTCTCAGGTTCAGGAAACATAACAACCTTTAAAATATGCAAAAGACAGAAATTTACCCAAAATGACAAGGTAGAGGAATTTCCCTAAAAGGAAGGTCAAGAAGAAATCACAGCTAAGGACTTGCTCAAAACAGATCTAAACAATATATCTGAATAAGAATTTAGAACAACAGTAATAAGACTACTAGCTGGTCTTGAAAAAAGCAGAGGGAACCAGAGACACCCTTGAACAGAGATCATAGACCTCAGAACTAGTCAGGATGAATTTAAAAAATGCTATAACTGAGATGCAAAATAAACAGAGGAGAGGATATAAAAATAGAAGATAAAATTAAGGAAAATAATGAAGCTGAATAAAAGAAGAAAAGGAAATTACTAGATCATGAGGGGAGATTTAGAGAACTATGTGATTCCATGAAATGAAAAATGTCCATATCCTAGAGCCCCAGAAGAGTGAGAAAAAAGGGCAAGAGGCTTATTTGAACAAATTTTAGCTGAGAACTTCCATAATCTGGGGAAGGAAACAGGCATCCAAGTCCAGGAAGCACAGAGAACTCCTTTCAAGATCAACAAAACAGGACAATACCACAACATATCATAGTGAAAATTGCAAAATACAAGGATAAAGACAGAATTCTGAAAACATCTAGGGACAAAGGTCTTTAACCTTCAAGGGTAGACACATATGGTTAGTAGTGGATCTGTCCACCGAAACTTGGCAGGCCAGAAGGGAGTAGCAGAAAGTATTCAATGTGCTGAGTAGGAAAAATATGTAGCCAGAAATCCTTTATCCTTCAAGGTTGTAATTCAGAATAGAAGGAGAGATAAAGTTTTTCCAATACAAAAAAATACTAAAGGAGTTCCTCACCGCTAAACAAGCTCTGCAGGAAATTTTAAGTGTTGGCTTTTTGAGGGCAGAAAAAAAAGACCAAAGAAGCAAAGACTACAAAGGACCAGGACATAACCAGAAACACCAAACCAACAAATAACACCATGGTTCTAAGTGTATATCTTTCAACAATCACTTTAAATGTAAATGGACTAAATGGTCCAATAAAAAGACATAAGGTAACAGAATTTATATTAAAAAAAAAAACAAGATCCATTTATATGCTGACTGTAAGAGACTCATTTTAGACCAAAGGACACATATTGAAAGTGAGGGTGTGGGAAACCATCTATCATGCTAATGGACATCAAAAGAAAGCCTAGTAGCCATACTTAGACAAGCTAGATTTTAAAACAAGGACTCTAACAAGAGATGAAGAAGGGCATTATGTCATAATTAAGGGGTCTATCCATCAAGAGGAACTAACAGTTTTAACTATGTATTCCCCTAACTTGGAAGAACTCAAAAATATAAATCAATTAATCACAACCATAAAGAAACTCATTATAATGCACAATAAGAGTAGGACTCTTTAATACTCCACTTACAGCCAAGGACAGATCATCTAAACAGAAAATCAACAAGGAAGCAATGACTTTGAATGACACATTGGACCTGATGGACTTGACAGATATATTCAGAGCACTTCATTCTAAAACAACAGAATACACATTCTTTCAAGTGCACGTGGAATGTTCTCCAGAATAAATACATACTGTGTCACAAATCAACCCTTAACAGGTACAAAAAGATTGAGATCATACCGTGCATTTTCAGATCACAATGCTGTGAAACTTGAAATCAACTCCAAGAAAAAAATTGGAAAGCACTTAAATACATAGAGGTTAAAGAGCATCCTACTAAAGAATGAATGGATTAACCAGGAAATTAAAGGCGAAACAAAAAATTACATGGAAGCCAATGAAAATGAAAACACCACAGTCCAAATGCTTTGAGATGCAGCAAAGGCAGTCCTAAGAGGAAAGTACATTGCAATTCAGGCCTATCTCAAGAGCTGGAAAGGTCTCACATACACCATTACACCAAAAAGAGATAGAAAAGCAGCAACAAAAAAGCCTAAAACCAGCAGAAAAAGGCTAATAATAAAGATTAGAGCAGAAACAAATGATATAGAAACAACAATAAGGAAAATGGTGGAAGAGATCAATGAAACTAAAAGCTGTTTTGAGAAAATAAACAAAATTGATAAACCCTCAGCCAGACTTATCAAAAAGAAAAGAGTGTACCCAAGTAGGTAAAATCACGAATGAATGAGGATATATCAAAAGCAACATCACAGAAATACAAACAATGATAAAGGAATACTATAAAATGATATGCTAAAAACTGGACAATCTGGAAGATCAAAACTCAAACAAAAAGGAATGGAAAATTTGAACAGGCCCATAACCAGCAAAGAAATTGAATGAGTTCTCGAAATTCTCCCAAAAAATGTCCTGGGCCAGATGGCTTCCCATGGTGATTCTACCAGACATTTAAAGAAGAGTTAATACAAGGGTGCCTGGGTGGCTTAGTTGGCTAAGCATCCAGCTTTGGTTAAGGTCATGATCTCATAGTTTATGGGTTTGAGCCCCACATCTGGCTCTGTGCTGACAGCTCAGAACCTGGAGCTTGCTTCAGATTCTGTGTCTCCCTCTCTCTCTGCCCCTCCCCCACTCATGCTCTGTTTCTCTCTGTTATTGAAAATTATTCTCTCTGTTAAAAACTGTTAAAAACTGAGAACAAATTGAGGGTTGATGGGGGGTGGGAGGGAGGGCAGGGTGGGAGGGAGGGCAGGGTGGGTGATGGGTATTGAGGAGGGCACCTTTTGGGATGAGCACTGGGTGTTGTATGGAAACCAATTTGACAGTAAATTTCATATATTAAAAAATAAAAAATAAAAAAATAAAAAAATAAAAAATAAATAAATAAAATAAAAAAAAAGAAAATTATTCTCTCTGTTATTGAAAATAAACAAAAAACTTTTAAAAAATAAAGCAGAGTTAATACCTTTTTTTCTCAAATTGTTCCAAAAAATAGAAATGGAAGGAAGGCTTCCAAACTTATTCTATGAATCCAGCTTTACCTTGGTTCCAAAATGAGACGAAGACCCCACTAATAAAGAGAATTACAGGGGGGTCTGGGTGGTTCAGTTGGTTGGGCGTCCGACTTTGGCTCAGGTCATGATCTCACAGTTCATGGGTTCAAGCCCCATGTTGGGCTTTGTGCTGACAGCTCAGAGCCTGGAGCCTGCTTCATATTCTGTATCTCCAACTCTACCCCTCCCTCCACTCATTCTCTCTGTCTGTCTCTTTCTCTCTCTCAAAAATAAATAAACATTAATATTTTTAAGGAGAATTACAGGACAATATCTCTGATTAACCTGGAGGCAAAAATTCTCAACAAAATACTAGCAAATAAAATTCAATAGTACATTAGAAGAATTATTCACCATGATCAAGTGGGATTTATTCCCGGGCTGCAGGAATAATGTGATATGCCATATTAATAAAAAAAAAAGGACAAGAATCATATGATCTTTTCAATAAATGCAGAAAAGCTTTTGAAAAAATACAGCATCTTTTCTTGATAAAAATCCTCAAGAAAGTTTGGATAGAAGGAACATACCTCAGCACCATACGAGCCATATATGAAAGGCCCACAGCTAATATCCTAAATGGAGAAAATTTGAGAGCTTTATCCCCTAAGGCTGGGAATGCAACAGGGATGTCTTACCGCTGTTGTTCTTACATAGTACTGGAAGTCCTAGCCTCAGCAATCAGACAAGAAAAAGAAATTAAAGGCATACAAATTGGCAAAGAAGTCAAACTTTCACTCTTCGCAGATGACATGATACTCTGTATGGATAACCCAAAAGACTCCACCAAAAAACTGCTAGAACTGGTACATGAAATCAACAAAGTTGGAGGATATAAAATCAATGTACAGAAATCTGTTGCATTTCTATACACGAATAATGAAGCAACAGAAAGAGAAAGCAAGGAACCAACCCCATTTACAATTGCACCAAAACCCATAAAATACCAAGGAATGAACCTAACCAAAGAAGTAAGGGATCTGTATGCTGAAAACTATAAAAAGCTTATGAAAAAAAATGGAGAAGACACAAGGAAATGAAAAACATTCCATGCTCATGGATTGCAAAATGTATATTGTTAAATGATACTACCCAAAGCAATCTACATATTCAATGCAGTCCTTATCAAAATAACGCCAGTGTTCTTCACGGAGAAGAAACAATCCTAAAATTTGTATGGAACCAGAGAAGACCCCAAGTAGTCAAAGTAATGTTCAAAAAGAACAAAGCCAGAGGCTTCACAATTCTTGACTTTAAGCTGTATTACAAAGCTATAATCATCAAGACACTGGTACAAAAACAGGCACATAACAATGGAACAGGAGAACCTAGATACAGACCCACAAATATATTCTCAAGTATTGTGCCACAGAGCAGGAAAGAGAATCCACTGGGGAAAAAAAAGTCTCTTCAGCAAATGGTGCTGGGAAAACTGGAGAGAGACATGCAGAAGAATTAAACCAGACCGCTTTCTTACACCATACACCAAAATAAATTCAATATTGATGAGACCTAAATGTGAGACAGGAAACCACCAAATCCTACAGGAGAAAACATACAGAAACCTCTTTGACCTCAGCTGCAGCAACTTCTTACTAGACATGTCTCCAGAGGCAAGGGAAATAAAAGCAAAAATGAACTATTAGGACCTCATCATGATAAAATCTGCTGCACAGCAAAGTAAGCAATCAACAAAACTAAAAGGCAAACAACGGAATGGGAGAGGATATTTTCAAATAACATATTGGAGAAAAGATTATTATCCAAAATCTATAAAGAAGTTATCAAACTCAACACCCAGAAAACAAATAATCCAATGACGAAATGGGCAGAAGACATGAATAGACACTTTTCCAAAGAAGACATCCAGATGGCTAACAGACACATGAAAAGATGCTCAACATCACTCATCATCAGGGAAATATAAATCAAAAGCACAATGACATGTCACCTGACACCTGTCAGATGGCTAAAATCAACAACTCAGGAAACAACAGTTGTTGGAAAGAATGCAAAGAGGAACACTTCTGCACTGTTGATGGGAATGCAAACTGGTGCAGCCACTCTGGAAAACAGTATGAAGGTTCCTCAAAAAATTAAATAGAACTTACTTATGACCGAGAAATTGCACTACAAGGTATTTATCTAAAGTATACAAAAGTGCTGATTTGAAGGGACACATGCACCCCAATATTTAGAGCAGTGCTATCAACAATAACCAAATTATATAAAGACCCCAAATGTGCATCAACTAATGAATAAATAAAGACGATGTGGTATGCGTATACACACACATACACACATAATAGAATACTAATTGTTGATCAAAAAGATTGAAACTTTGCCATTTGCAACATGGATGGAACTAGAATGTAATATGCTAAGCAAAATAAGTCTCAGAGTAAGAAAAATGTCATATAATTTCACTCATATGTGGAATTTAAAAAACACAACAGATGAACATGGGGAGGGGAAGGAAAAATAAGATAAAAACAAGGAGGAAGGCAAACACTAAGGGACTGTTAAATACAGAGAACAAACTTAGGGTTGCTGGAGGGGAGGTGGGTGTGGGGAATGGGTTAAATGGGTGATGGGTATTAAGGAAGGCACTTGTTGGGATGAGCACTGGATTTCATATGTAAGTGATGAATCACTGGGTTCTACTTTGAAACCAATAATACACTGTATGTTAACTAACTTGAATTTAGATAAATTTAAAAAAATAGTTTGGGGATAGTAACCTTTTTAATGATAAGTCATCCTAATAAGAATACTATTGCAATAAGTATTCTTATACTTAATGTTAATTAATTGCAATAATACCTTGCAATTTATTCAGACATTGTTTATATCCTTAAATAAAATTTCACAGATTATTATTTTTTAAAAAGGTATTATTGGGGCGCCTGGGTGGCTCAGTCGGTTGAGTGTCCGACTTCGGCTCAGGTCATGATCTCACAGTTTGTGGGCTCGAGCACATCAGGCTCTGTGCTGACCAGTTGCTCAGAGCCTGGAGCCTGCTTCAGATTCTGTGTTTCCTACTCTCTCTGCCCCTCCCCCGTTCACGCTTTGTCTCACTCTGTTTCTCAAAAATAAATGTCAAAAAAAATTTTTTTTTAAATAAAAAGGTATTATTATCCCTACTTTACAGATGGGGAAACTGTAACTGAAACTCAGAGGTGAGTGTTAACTCTTATTCAAGAAAGCTTTTGTAGACAGAGCTAAGAATGTGAAGACAACACTACCAAGATCTTCAAGTTCAGGGCTAACATGGAATTTAGGGACACATGGAGAAGGCTCTGCAGCCCTATGAGTTGACCTCTGTGCCACTGTCCAGTCTTTTCCATACGACACTCACTATAGGTGTGTGTATGCACACACATAGAGACTTTTTTCACAGAGCTGGGAGATAAAACCCATCCTCTCTAACTACTGAATAGAAAATTGCTCCTAAAAGCCAGATGTGGAGCTACCTTAACACTTAAACTCTTAATATAATTGTTGCTTAGCTGACTTCACCCCCAGGAAGCAGGGTTCATGACTGGTTTCATCATCACCACCCTAGCATCTAGACCCATGTCTAATACATAGTGAATGCTCAATAAAAATTTCATTTAGAAATTCATTCTGAATGAACACCATAATTACTAACATGACCAAGATAGTTAACATGACTATCTCTGATTCTGGAAACTGACTTCCTCAGGCCATATCTTGATACTTCCCATAACCACTGAGTTCTTGACTCAATAGAGCCATTAGGTTAATAAAGTCATGTGTTCCCAATAACATCTTCCACATGTTATAAAGAAGTTTTTTCCTTAAGAGTGTAATAGGAGATAAAAACAGAGAATCTCAAAGCAGCAAGAATCCTGCTTTGTAAACAAAAGTGAAAAAAAATCACTAGTAGATCAGCCCTATAAGAAATGCTAAAAAGAGTTCTTCAAATAGACATAAAAAGACGCTAGACAGCAACTCAAAGCCATAGGAAAAAATAAACATCTCCTATAAATGTAAAACATAAGCAATATAAAAGTCAATATTACTTTATTTTGGCTTGTAAATTCACTTTATATTTATTATATATTTAAAAGATAAGTGAGTATCACATTACTAGAATAAAAATGTAATCATCTCAATGGGGAAAAAAATCAGGTGGCAAAATCCAACAGCTTCTCATGATAAAGCACTCAGATAACTAGGACTAAAAGAAAACTGTCAAAATGATAAATTGTATTTATAAAATGTTCATAAAAACCCAACAAATAACATCACATCCAATGGTGAAAGAATGAAAGTTTTGCCCCTAAGATTAGGAACAAGACAAGAATGACCATGGTCTCATTGTTATTTAAGATTTTACTGGAAGATCTAGCCAGAGCAATTAGAGAAAAAAATTTGAGTTGAAAAAAAATAAGAAAATCTCTTTATGTATGCAAATATGATCTGTGGAATATGACAGATCACATTCTATAGGACATAAAAAATACCAAAGACCACACAATACACACATGCACATGCACACACACACACACAACTAGAGTTTATAAATTACTTCAACAAAATGACACACAGAAGTCATTACTAGCTTTTCTAACACAGAGAAGAAGGCAGAGACTTAAACTATGAAGACAGAGGAATTTATCCAAAATGAAAGAACAAGATAAAGCCATGGGCAGAGATCTAAGCAAAACACATATAAGTAACATGCCTGAAGGAGATTCTAAAGCAAAAATCATAGGGACACACACTGGGATTGAGAAAATGATAGAAGACATCAGTGAGATTATTACCACAAAAGTAAGAGTTAAAAAAGAATCAGAGAGGCACCTGGGTGGCTCACTCAGTGAACAATTCAACTTTTTGTTTTGGTTCAGGTCATGATCTCATGGTTTGCAAATTCAAGCCCTGCCTTGGGCTCTGCACTGGTGCAGAGCCTGCTTGGGATACTCTCTCTCTCCCTCTTTCTCTCTCTGCCCCTCCTGCTTGTGCTCTCTCTCTCTCAAAATAAATAAACAAAAAACGAGTCAATTAGAGATAAGAATGAAATGATAGTAGAAAGAGGCTTGATGCAAAGAACAGCAGGCTGGAACAATCAGAAGAATAAATTAATGACCTAGAAGACAAAATAATGTAAAATAATAAAGCTGAACAAAAGAGAGAAAGAATTGCACCACACTAGAAATGACTTAGGGAACTTAGTGACTCCATCAAATGTAATAAAATTTATGTAATAGGAGTCCCAGAAGAATAACAGAGAGGAAATTTGGCAGAGAGTGTGTTTGAAGAAATAATAGCTGAAAACTTCCCTAATCTGGGGAAGGAAACATGCATCCAGATCCAGAAGGTGCAGAAAACTCTTATCAAAATCAACAAAAGCAGGCCAACAGCAAAACATATTGTAACTAAATTTGCAAAATATAACAATAAAAAAAAAATCTTAAAAGCAGCAAGACAAAAGAGGTCCTTAACTTACAAAGCAAAACCAATAAGGCTATCTGGAAATTTCTCAACAGAAATTTGACAAGCCTGAAGGGAATGGTATATTCAAAGTACTGAATGGGGAATATCTGCAGCCAAGAATATTCTATCCAGCAAGGCTATAATTCAGAATAGAGAGATAAAAAGAGCTTCCTAGACAAACAAAAACTAAAGGATTTTGTGACCACTAAATCAACCCTTCAAGAAATATTAAAGGGGGCTCTTTGACTGGAAAGGACAAACCATAAGTGACAAAGACAAGAAAAGATCAAAATGTCTAGAAACAACAAATAATAAAATGGCAATAAATACATATCTACCAATAATTACTTGGAATGTAAACGGGCTATATACTCCAATGAAAAGGCAGATGCTGTCAGCACGATTAAAAAAAAAGCCAAAGCGGGGTGCCTGGGTGGCTCAGTCGGTTAGGCGGCCGACTTTGGCTCAGGTCATGATCTCGCGGTCCTTGAGTTCGAGCCCTGCATCGGGCTCTGTGCTGACAGCTCAGAGCCTGGAGCCTGTTTCAGATTCTGTGTCTCCCTCTCTCGGACCCTCCCCTGTTGGTGCTCTGTCTCTGTCTCAAAAATAAATAAACATTTAAAAAAAATTTTTAAAAAGCCAAAGCAACCTTAAAAAAGCAAAGCAAAGCTGGAGGCATCACAATTCCAGACTTCAAGTTATATTACAAATCTGTGGTGATAAAACAGTATGGTACTAGCACAAAAATAGACACATAGATCAATAGAACAGAACAGAAAACCCAGAAATGAATGCACAAGTCAATTAATCTTTGGCAAATCAGAAAAAAAAATATCCAATAGAAAAAGACAGTTTCTTTAATACATGGTGTTAGGAAAAGTGGACAGCAACATGCAGAAGAATGAAACTGGACCACTTTCTTACACAATACACAAAAATCAATTCAAAATGGATGAAGACCTAAATTTGAGACAGGAAACTATCAAAATACTAGAGGAGAACACAAGCAGTAACGTCTTTGACATCAGCCATAGCAACTTCTTTGTAGATATATCTTCGGAGGCAACGTAAAAAAGTAAAAATAATTGGTACTACATCAATATAAAAAGCTTCTGCACAGTGAAGGAACTAATCAACAAAACTAAAAGGCAACTGACATAATGGAGAAGATTTTTGCAAATTACACATCTGATAAAGGGTTAGAATCCAAAATATATAAAGCAGTGATAAAACTAAACACTCTAAAAAAGGAATATTCCAATTAAAGAAGTGCAGAAGACATGAACAGACATTTTTCCAAAGATGTGTAGATGGCCAACAGACACATGAAAGATGCTCGCTATCACTCGTCAGTCAAGTATAAGTTAAAACTATAATAATTTATCACCTCACACCTGTGAGAATGACTAAAATCAACACAAGAAACAAGAGGTGTTGCTGAGGATGTGGAGAAAGGGGAACCCTCTTGAACTGTTTGTTAGAATGCAACCTGGTTAAGCCATGCTGGAAAAAAGTGTGAAGCTTCCTCCAAAAGTTAAAAATATAACTACCTTATGATCCAGCAATCACACTACTATTTCCCAAAGAATAAAAAAATGCTAATTCAGAGAGATACATGCATCCCACTGTTTATAGCAGCATTATCAGCAATAGCCAAATTATGGAAATAGTCCATTTTCACTTATCAACTGATAGTGTTTTCATCTATCAACTGATGGATAAAGATGGCAATCTTTATTGGATAAGATGGATAAAGATGGCAAGTATATATGTGTGTATATATACACATGGAATATTATTCAACCATAAAAAATGAAATCTTACCATTTTTAATGATGTGGATGGAGCTAGAATATATTATGCTAAGCAGAATACGTCAATAGGAGACAAATACCATATGATTTCACTCATATGTGGAATTTAACAAACAAAACAAATGAGCAAAGGGAAAAAAAGAGAGAGGGGAAAGCCAAGAAACAGTATTAACTACAGACAACAAACTGATGGTTCCCAGAGGGGACGGGGGTGGGGGGAAGGATTAAATAGGTGATGGAGATTAAGGAGTGCACTGTTGTGAACAACTGTGTTGTATGGAAGTGTTGAATCACTGCATTGTACACCTGAAACCAATATTACACTGTATGTTAAATAATTGTAATTTAAATAAAAACTTAAAAATAAGTAAATGAAAAAATAAAAAAATAAAATCTTGAAAAGCAACAAAAAATAAGAAAGGAATTGAAACAATACACAAAAAAATCAGTTAAATGTGAAACAAATCAGTAATGGAAGAAATAAGAAATGAGAATGGTGTAAGAAATACAGAAAACAAAAGTGGAAGAAATAAGTCTTTTCTTATCAGTAATTATTTTACATATAAGCAAATTAAACACTTAAGCAGCAGAGACTGACAAAATGAATTTTTTTAAAAAAAGGATAATTTGTATGTTGTCTACAAGAATCACTTTATATTCAAAAACAGAAATAAATTGAAAAAAAAAGAACATGCTTTGCATGTATATAGTAACAACAAAAAAAGCTGGAGTAACCATACTATTATTTAAGATACACTTAAAGTGAAAAGTTTTTTGAGAAACAAAGAATATCATACATTGATAAGTCAATTCATCAAGAAGACATAACACCTATAAACATATACACCAAGCAATGAAGACTTAAAATTTATAAAGCAAATACTGATATATCTGAAAGAAGAAAAATAGATCTATAATAATAGTTGGAGACTTCAACACACAACCTTCAATAGTAGGTAGGACATATATACTGAATAGCCATAAGGAAATAGATGGCTTGATAAATACGATAAACTAACTAGACATAATAGACATCTATTGAACACTCAACAAGAGTATACACATTCTTTATAAATGCACATAAAACATTCTCGAGGATAGATCATCTGTTAGAACACAAAACAAGTTTCAACGAAGTTTTAAAAATTGTCATTATACCACATATCTTTTCCAAATACAAAGGATGGAAGCTAGTGATCAATAATAGAAGGAAAACAGGAAAGTCCACAAATATGTGGAAATTAAGCAACATACTCAAACAATTAATAGGTCAGAGAAGATATCACAAGGGAAATTATAAAATACCTAGAGACAAAATGAAATAAAAACCCAATATTCCAAATATTGTGGGATGCAGTAAAAGTGTGATCAGAAGAAAATTTATAGCTGTAAGTGCCTACATTAAATGAGAAAAATGATCTGAGGCCAACAAAATTTATTCTACATCTTAAAGCACCAGGAAGGGGCGCCTGGGTGGCTCAGTCAGCTAAGCTGTCAACTTCGGCTCAGGTCATGATCTCGCAGTCCGTGAGTTCGAGCCCCGCGTCAGGCTCTGTGCTGACAGCTCAGAGCCTGGAGCCTGTTTCAGATTCTGTGTCTCCCTCTCTCTGATCTTCCCCCGTTCATGCTCTGTCTCTCTCTGTCTCAAAAATAAATAAAAGTTAAAAAAAAATTTTTAAGGCACCAGGAAAGAAGAGCAACCTAACCTCAGAGCTGGGGAAAAAAAAAAAAAGAAAAAGAAAAAGAAAAGGAGTAATGCAGATTAAAGTAGATAGATGTAAACAAAACAGAGAATAGTAAAACAATACAGATCAACACAATTGAGAAAACCTTAGCTTTAGGGAGACACAGAATCTGAAGCAGAGTCCAGGCTCTGAGCTGTCAGCACATAGCCCGACGCGGGACTCGAACTCACGAATTGTGAGATCATGATCTGAGCCAAAGTCAGATGCTCAACAGACTGAGCCACCTGGGAGCCCCAAGAGAAAACCTTAGCTTGAGAAAAAAAATACAGGATACAAATAAATGAAATCAAAAATTAAAGGAGAGACATTATTACTGACAGAGATTAAGAGGATAATAAGAGAAAAATACTACAAAACATTTATACATCAACAGAATAGATAACCAATTAAAATGGAAAAATTGCTAGAAACAAGCAAATTACCAAATTGATTCAGAAAGAAATAAAATAATCCTAACAGATTTATAACAAGAGATTAAAGTAATAAAATCCTTCCAACAAAGAAAAGCTCAGGCACAAATGGTTTCAGTGGTGAATTCTACCAAACATTTAAAGAAAAACTAACATCAATCCTTATCAAACTTCTCCAAATAATGGAAGAGGAGGAGACTTTTTTTAGTCTTTTTATAAAGCCAGTATAGCTTTGAGATCTAAGCCAGGTAAAAACACAAGGAGGTGGGGTTGGGGGGGAAACTTTATCCTTTATGGATAAGGACCAATATCCTTTATGAATATATATGCATAAAATCCTCAACTAAATAATAGAAAACTGAATTCAACAGCATATTAAAAGGACTATATGATATGACCAAATGGTATTTATCCTTGGAATCAAAGAGTGGTTCAGCATATGAAAAGCAAATTAATATACTACATTAGTAGAACATAGGTATACAATATAGCATGATCATTTCAAATACTGAAGAAAAAAAACAAAATCCATCACCCTTTTATGATAAAAAACAGAAATTGAAATGAACATCTTCAATATGATAAGGCACATTTATGAAAATCCCACAATTAACATCATACCTAAGTGGTAAAAGACTTAAACATTTTCCCCTAAGATCAGGAAGAAGCCAAGCATGTCTGCTTTCACAACTGCTATTCAATTTTATACTTTATTCCCAAATGGCTAGTGGCCTAAATATCAGAACCTATCTATAAAACTCTTAGAAGACATAGTTGTAAATCTTTATGGATTTGACAATGGATTGTTAGATATGACACCAAAAGCACTAACCACCAAAAAATAAAAATTAATAAAAAGTAAATTAAGCTTCACTGAAATTAAACACTTTTGTTCATCAAAGAACATTGTCAAGAAAGCCAAAAGAAAACTTCCAGAGTGGAAAAATTATTTGTAAATCATATATCTGATAAAAATTGATGCTAAGTGAAATAAGTCATACAGAGAAAGACAGATACCATATGTTTTCACTCTTAGGTGGATCCTGAAATACTTAACAGAAGACCATGGGGGAGGGGAAAGGGGAAAAAAAAAGAGAGGGAGAGAGACAAACCATAAAAAACTCTTAAAAACTGAGAATAAATTGAGGGTTGATGGGAATTGGGAGGGAGGGGAGGATGGGTGATGGGCACTGAGGAGGGCACCTGTTGGAGCACTGGGTGCTGTATGGAAAACAATTTGACAATAAATTTCATATTTAAAAAAGATTGAGTATCTAAAATGTACAAAGAACATTTAAAAATTCAACGTAAAGATAAACAATTTTAAAATGGGCAGACAAGAAACAATAGTAAAAAATAGATAAATTGGACTACATCAAAATTTTAAAGTTCTTTGTATCAAAGGACACAATCAACAAAGGGAAAAGGCAACGTATCAAATGGGAGAAAATGTTTGAAAATTATGTATCTGAAACAAAAATAAGATCAAGAATATGTAAAGAATTCCCATAATTCAACGAAAAAACTGATAACTAGATTTAAAAACAGGAAAAGGACTTATTCACTCTCTGTAACATTCTGTTGGGGAATTTTAATGCCTCTGGGTTCACAAAGGATTATTGTGGTCTTCACATAAATTACCTGGTGGAGAAGTGTTTGGGGAAGATGCAGAGATTTTATCTAAAGATAGATTTTATCTAAAGAGATTTTATTTAAAGATAAAATGCAATCATGACACTTCTACTCAAATTAACAATATTTATCAAATATATGCTATATCAAATGAGAAACTATACCACATTGAAATCGAAAGCATCATGATGCAATAGATTATACATTTTGTACAAATTATCAAAGTGGGAAGGTATGTAGAATCAAGGAAAAATAGATAATAAAGCTCTCCAAGGAAAATTCCTGACAATAGTGAAGCATTATGATGATGAGGGCCTAACCATTTGCTTACAACCAATGAGAGAAAATAACTTTGAGAGAATGTTAGACAAAGGTAAAACTTTAACAAAACATGAACACATTTTCTGAATTTTAAAATAAACAACAAAGTAAAAAGATTGGCTCCGGTATAAATAAAATATTTGAACTTAAAATAGTTTCATGAGTTATAATACACCTATTTTTTTTATTTTGCAATTAACTACATAATATGGTAGGAAGCATCAATCATTCAAAATTTAATGAAAGCATGTGCATTTACTTTTGTGGCTCAGGTGGAACTGACCTGTTCCCAACTCATTCCACTGGAAGGCCCCAATATTTTGTACATTTGTTTCATTATTTTATACGGGTTTTCCATTGCTCTGAATCTGTATCAATATTTCTCCTCAGAAACCATCCTGAATCTGAAAAACAAAACAAAACAAAACACATGATTTTGACCAATGATACCTTCAAATGAAGGCATTTTTTGGTAAAATAAAACTTGCCAGAGACGATAAAACAAAGAATAAAAAAACATGGGAATAGTCCGGAAAATAGGAACTTTTGTGCTTGCTATTTTAGAAGAACATCCAGAATCCGCAGTCCAGCCCTCTCATTACCAGTAGGGGACACCTACAGGAGGCTTTCTTCCCACTCTGGTCCCCTAGGTTATCCCGACTTCTGTGGGAAAAGAGGAGTTCAGGCGCCCTCTTCTGGCTATTCTAGTGAAGGCAGCCCAGGACACTCCAAACTCGTGCTTTCCTGTATACTGGTAAATGAACAACTGGAATTTGAAAGAAAAATAATACCATTTATAGTACATAAAAAGGGAAGGGAAGGGGAGAGGAAGGGAAGAGAGGGAGAGGAGAGGAGAAGAAAGAGGAGAGGGAAGAGAGAAAAGAGAAAAGAAAGGGAAGGAATGGAGAGGGGGTGTCAGAAAGGAAAGAAGGAAGGAATACACACACAAAAAAAAAAGAAAAGAAAAACTATTCATGCATAAATCTAACAAAAGATGTACAAATCTGGGTGTGGTGTAGAATACTATGGAAATACTCTTAAAAGATTTAAAAAATTGGTAAGATAACAATTGTCCTGAATTGACAGGTTCGGCATATTCTTAATAAAAATGCCAGCAAATATATTTTTGCAGACATTGACAAACTGTTTTTAAACTTTGACTACTCTAGACAATACTGAAGAACTAATTTGAATAACTCATATTGTCAATTCCGGGATTTATTATAAAGTGACAGTAATGAAGAGAGGATTGTATTAGAGGAATGATAACACAGCTAAATAGAATCGAGAGACCACAAATAGACCCATACAAAACTAATCAACTGATCTTGGTCAAAGCAGAAAAGGTAATTGGATGGAGAAAAGATAGTTTTTCTAATATTATAATGCAAAAGAATTATATGGAAAAAATGAACAAAGACACAAACTGTACACCTTACATATAAATTCACTTAAAATTATTCATAGACTTAATGTAAAAAACAAAACTATAAACTATATGTGTCCAAAATTGAGATTCTAGAAGAAAACATACAAGAAAATTTTCTGCCAAAATTGGTTTGGTGATTAGTTTTTATATCCAATACCAAAAGCACAATCAAGAAAAAAAATGATAATGTGGACTTTATTAAATTACACCTCCCCACTTGATTCAAAGAAAATATTTTCAAAACACACATGAAGAAGGACTTCTATATAAAATATTCAAAGAAAAAAAAAAGGGGGGGGCGCCTGGGTGGCTCAGTCGGTTGAGCGTCTGACTTCGGCTCAGGGCATGATCTCACGGTCCGTGAGTTCGAGCCCCGCATTGGGCTGTGTGCTGACAGCTCAGAGCCTGGAGCCTGCTTTGGATTCTGTGTCTCCCTCTCTCTCTGACCCTCCTCTGTTCATGCTCTGTCTCTCTCTGTCTCAAAAATAAATTAAAAAAAATATTCAAAGAACTTGTAAAACTAAGTAACAAGAAAACAAACTCCCTAAATTTGGGGGGGAAAAAAAGGTAAAGCTCTGAATAAACCTCACTAAAGATATGTGGATGGGAAATAAGCATATGAAAGGATGAGCAACATCACTTGTTTTTAGGAAAGAGCAAACTACAAACAATAAAACACGAATACACCTATTTGAAAGGTTAAAATCTCCCCCCCAAAAAACCCAAAAAACTAAAAATAGCACACATACAACACACACACATGCCATGCCAAAAATAAAAGAGCAACACACAGTAAACTTATACTCCACAGACTGCTCACAAATAACACTTACACAAATACCATAAATACAACCAAAGGAAAACTACACACAGCCACCACACATACACCAAATGCGTACCACACATACCACACCCACTTACACAGTATATTGAACCGACAAACTCCACACATACTTCATACACACTACACGTAAACAACTCATAGACCATATACACCTACACATCACAGACAGAACAAATATATACTACACACACAGAGACAAACCAACTTCACTGCACACATGTCATACACCACACAAACACACACCAAATACACATCATGCACTCCACAAAACACTTCACAATCCACACATACACCACTTTCACTCCCTCCCACCATCCATATGTTGCATACCACCACAAATATATATTGCACACATCACGAATGAAACAAAAAATCACCATAAAAGATCGCACATAAACACACTGCACATAAACTACACATACATGACATACATCACACCCACACCACTCATGAGCTGCATGTCTTATCACTTATACTAAACACACAAGCTATATGCACAGAAAATACACAAAACACAAAAATTACACACACACACAAATATACCACATACACACCACACACACCACACTCCATTTATACCACACACACAAAATACACATACACCACAAACTCCTGAACCATACAAATGTCACAGAGAAACACACACACACCATACCCACATCAGACATATACATCACACACAACCATACAAACATCACATACATACCATTCACAAACATGCCACATGCAACTCACTATGAAACATACATCATACATACACCACACATATATTATACACATTCTCACTCATAGACACCACACATATAACACACACACAGGCATTCCACACATATCCTAGAAGCACACCAATGTGCACCACACACTTTTTCCACAATATACCACACACTTACCAATCATAACACATACACATCAGCAATGTAGCACATATACTACACACATACCACATATATGCCAAACATTTATCACTTCTACACACCAAATGCATACCACACATATATTATACATACTTCACACCAGCAAGTATGCATAACAAACATCAATACCACACATAACCACACAAAAAATGTATGACACACTCAAAATACCACACACATAAACAACACATACACCAAACACCACACACACACAACACAAATGCCACACAAATATCCCATACACAACACTACACGTGGACAACAAACACACCAGAAAAATACCTTAATCACAACTCATACTACATACATATATCATACATGAACACACATAAACCACCTATATATCACTGACACACCACACACTACGCACATGGCATGCAAATACTATCACTACACACACACCACACATATAGCCCACACACACACCACACACATACCAAAAATACCCATATACCACACCTTCACCAAACAAGTGATATCACACATACCCACCACACATACACCAAACAAGAGATATCAAAGTGACAAAACACACATATGTCAATAACCACACATCCATAACACTCATTTATCATATGAAAGAAACACAGTAAATTTCATTTATCATATGAAAGAAACACAGTAACTTTAACACACACATACCACACACCACCCATATCATACATATACCTCAACACGCCACACACCTGTATTACACACATATCCACCACACCTGTATTACAGACATACACTTCCCACACACCCACGATACAAAAAAACTGCTTATGTTATGCACGCACCACATGCACACCACAGTCTGCCTTAACACAACACACACCCCGAATATGCAAAACATACACGCTGCTTATATACAACACACCAAACATGTACCACACACACAACACATATCGCACATTCATCACATGTCCAGCACACATATGTCACACACACACACACTAGTGCACACCTCAAGTACAACACAGTTACACCACACAAAAACACCACAAACACACCACACATTCCCCACACAATAACCATGTACTTAAAATATTCCCCCCACAAGCACATACCACATAATAACCACAAATTTACAGAGATCCACACACACACACTACACTTATCACATATACAGAATGCACAGAGACACACCACACATACACCACAAATGCACCAACACCATTCCACACACACGCACACTCCAAAGACATAACAAAATTTCAACATACATGCAACACATGCACACACTACACATATTTCACACACCCACACCCTGTGCATACCACAGACACCTCATACAGCACATATCCATTTGATGTATACCACACATAAGTGCCCATTTCAAGCACAGACACACACCACATTCACATAAGATTTGTGGCCAAAGACCAATGGTGTATATTTCTGCTTGTAAGCCAGAAGTTTGCCATGACATTTCCATATGCAGGATGGAGCTGCGGGAAGGAATTCTGAACCTCAACCTAACCCTTACCCAAAAGTCTTCTGACTCATGAACCCAAACCCTAAGCCTGAATTGCAGCCTACCAAGTGCCCTCAACCCACCCCACCAGGGAGATCATTGCAATGCCAGTGTCTCTGCTCTTGACTCCAACCCTAGCTCAGGCTCTTTCTCAAAGAAAGTCCACCTCATAAAGCAGAGAAATAAAAAAAACTCTGTGGCCCATTACTGATGTAGAATTCTTCAGTAAGGAGCCCAAGATTGGGCCACAACATTTCCAGGATCAGAATGAACCTGCAGACGGGGATCCAGGGCAAAACCTAAGCCTGCAACACACAACTAGCCATCCCCTGTACCAAAACTGCGGTATCCAGCACCCGAACAGGTACCCTCAACCCAACCCTCCAAGGATATCACTGAACTGGTTTTGGTTTAGGCCCTGGCACTTATAGAGACTTAACCCTAACCCTAGCCCAGGCTTTTTCCTCAAGGGACCTAACCCTGAGGACAGAACTCATGTGGGACCTGTGACTGGAGAAGGATTAATCCACCAAGAAACATGATTGCCATGACATTTCCAAGGTAGGGATCTAGCTGCACAGGGGGCACTGAAGCCAACTTAAGCCTGGCCCACACCATTGGTTGGCCCTGTAACCCAAAGCCTAAACCTGACCTGCACCTAAACACATGCCCTCAACTCAACCCTCTCTGAAGATCACTAAACTGTTGGTATTTCAGCCCTTGGCACCTCCCAAGACCTAACCCTACCCACAGTCAGGGCTCTGACCCTAACTGGGCCCCACAACTGAGATCTGAGAAAAGAATGGATTTGGGGCCAATGTCCAATGTGGAATATATCAGCATGGAAGCCATAATTTTGCCATGCCATTTCCACAGCTGTGAAAGAACTACAGAAGGGATTATGAGACTTTACCTAACCCTGGCCCACTCAGTCTTCTGGCTCTGTAATCCAAACCCTAGCCCTGACCCACACCTGACCATGTGTCTTCAACTCAGCCTTCCAGGAAGATCACTGCACTATTGGTGGTTCTGCCCCTGGAAATTCCTGTTTCCAACCCTAATCCAATCCATGGTTTTCATTGTAAGGGGTCCCACCTCCAAGTTCTGAGATGAGAACAGACTATGGACCCATTCAGGGCACCAAAAACATTATCAAAGAACCCAGGAGTTGACCATGATATTTCTAGGGCCTGAATGGAACCTCAGAAGGGGACTCAGGACCCTAACCTAAGCCTAGACACAGTCAAGTGTCTTCTTCACCCAAACCCTATGTCTGTCCTACACCCTAAAAGGCTTCCTCAACTCAGCCCTCCAGGAAGGTCATTTCATTGGTGTTTCAGCAACTGAAACCTCCCAAAATCTAACCCTAATCCTAGCCAAGGCTCTTTCCCTATGTTGAGCCAATTGTTAGGTCTGAGAACAGAACAGATTTGGAGCTCATAACTGGTACAGGATTATTCAGCATGGAATGTGGACAGTCACCATGTGACGTCCAAAGCAGGATGGATTTGCACAAGGGGAATCCTGAGGCCAAAGCTAAGCTTGGTCCATACCATAGGCCAGCCCTTAAACACAAAGACCAAGCCTGACCTGCACCCATACCTATGCCCTCAACTCAACACCCTGGGAATACCAATGCACTATTGGGGGTTCAGGCCCTGTCACTTCCTGAGACTTAACCCTAACCCTAACTAAGTTCTTGGCCTAAGGTGGCCCACCATCAAAGTCTGAGAGAAGAACAGAAATGGATCCAAAGACCAACCAGGTGTATTTCTGCATGGAAGCCAGAAATCGTCATATTTCTGTGGCCAGGATGGAGCTACAGGATGGGATTATGAACCTCAACCTGACCTTCACCCAATCTTCTGACTCATAAACCCAAACCCTAAGCCTGAATGTCAACTTACCAAGTGCCTTCAACTCAACCCACCAGGGAGATCACTACAATGCCAGTGACTCTGCCCCTCACACCTCCTGGGAACTGACCCCAACCTGAACTCAGGCTCTTTCTCAAAGAAAGCCCACATCCTAGGGCAGAGAAACAAAAAACTCTGGGGCCCATTACCGGTGTAGAATTCTACATCAAGGAAACCAGGAGTAAGTCACGACTTCCTGGGTCAGAATGCAGCTACACAAGGGGATTGGGGGCCAAAACCTAAACTTGCAACACACAGTTGTTCTCTGCCAACAAACCCTAAGTGTGTCCTGAACATAGCCCTCCAGAGAGATCATTGAACTGGTGTCAGCTCAGGCCCTGCCACCTACAGAGATTTAACCCTAACACTATCCCAGGCTTTTTCCTCATGGGGCCCACTTCCTAGGTCTGATGACAGAATGCATGTGTAGCCCATGACTGGTGCAGAATTCATCTGCAAGAAAACCAGATAATTGCCATGACATTTTCAAGGCAGGGATGGAGCTGCACAAGGGAATACTGAGGCCAAATGTAAGCCCAGCCCACACCATTGGTTGGCCCTGTAACCCAAAGCCTAAGCCTGCCCTGAACCCTAACACTCGCCCTCAACTCACCTTTCCAGCAAGATCACTGAATTTTTGCATGTTCAGCCCCTGGTATCTCCCAGGACCTAACCCTAACCCCAGCCAGTGCTCTGACCTAAGGGGGCCTACCATTGAAGTCTAAGAAAAGAAAAAGGATAAAGACCAACGTCGACCCCCATGCCATTTCCAGGGATGAGATGGAACTGCAAGGGTGATCATGAGACTTTACCTAACCCTGGCCCATTCAGTCTTCTGGTTCCCGAATCCAAACCCTATGCCTGACCTGCACCTGACAATGCACCCTCAACTCAATTCTCCAGGGAGATCATTGTCCTGTGGATGGTTCTATCCCTGGAACTTCCTGGTTGGCAACCTTAACCCAAGACATGGCTCTGGATGTAAGTGGCCTCCCCTTCTAGTTCTGAGAAAAGAACAGATGAGGGGCCTGTTCCAGGTGCCAAAATCTTTAGCGAGGAACCCAGGAGTTAACCATATTTCTATGGCCTGAATGGAAGCTCAGAAGGGGACCCAGGGCCCAAATGACATACATTCAGGTGTCCTCTGCACCCAAACCCTATGCCTGTCACACACCATAACGGGATCCCACAACGAAAACCTCCAGGGAGAACACTGGACTGATGTCAGTTCGGCACCTGAAACCTCCTGGGATCTAACCCTAACCCTAGCAAAGGCTCTTTCCCTATGGGGGCTTAATTCCTAGGTCTGAGAAAAGAATGGATTTGGAGTCCATAACCAGTACAGGATTATTCAGCATGGAACCTGGAAAGTCACAATGGCATCTCCAAAGCAAGGATGGAGCTGCACAAGGGGGATCCTGAGACCAAAACTAAGCTTGGCCCATAACATAGGCTGGTCCTTCAACCCAAAGACTAAGCCTAGCCTGCACCATAACCTGCATCCTCACCTCAGCCCTCTGGAAAGACCACTGTGCTGCTGGGGGTTCAGGCCCTATTGATTCCAGAGACCTAACCCTAACCCTAGTTCCCAGGAAGTGTCCAGGGCATAGTCACTGGCATTGCAGTGACGTCGCTGGTGGGCTGAGTTAAGGGCATGTGGTAAGCTGTGATTCAGGCTTGGGGTTTGGATTCAGGAGTCAGAAGATTGTTTTGGCAAAGGCTAGGTTTAGGTTCAGAATACCTCCTGCAGCTCTCCTGGCCCTGGAAATCACATATGGCACAATTTTGTCTTCCACACTGAAATATTCCACTTTTGCCTTTGGCCCTAAATTTATTCTTTTCTCAGACCTCCATGGTGGGCCCCTTTAGGGCCGAGCTCTGTCTAGGGTTAGGTTCAGAGCCTGAAAGGTACCAGGGTATAATCCCCTAATAGTGTAGTGATCTCCCTGGAAGGCTCAGTTGAAGGTGAGTCTTTGGGGGCAGGTCAAGCTCAGTCTTTGGGTTACAGGGCCAGCCAATTGTGTGGGCAAGGCATAGGTTTTGTCTCAGTACTCCCTGTGCAGCCCAATCCTTGCTTTGGAGATGGCATGGTGACTTTCCAGGTTCCATGATGAATAATCCTGCATCAGTTCTGGGCTCCAAATCCGTTCTGATCTCAGACCTAGGATATTGGCCCCCATAAGGGAAAGAGACTTTGCTTTCATTAGGGCTAGATCCCAGGTATTTTCAGGGGCTGAACTTGCACCAGTTTAGTGATCTACATAAGGGCAGAGTTGAAGGAACCTGTTAGGGTATGTGACAGGCATAAGGTTTGTGTGCAGTGGATGCTTGATTGTGTGTCCCAAGCTTAGTTTTGGCCCTGGATCTTTCTCTGATGCTCCACTGAAGCCTTGAAAATATGGTCAATTCCTGGGTTCCTCACTAAAGATTTTGGTGCCCTGAAGAGGATCTTGTCTGTTCTTTTCTCAGAACTAGGAAGAGGAACCCCTTATAACCAGAGCCTTGGCTACATTAGGACTCTCAACCACCAACAATGCAGTGATCTCCCTGGTTGAAGCTGCATGGCCTGGTGGAGTCAGGCTTAGGGTATGAATTCAGGGTCAAGAAGACTCAGTGTGCCAAGGTTAGGTAAGGTCTCCCAATCACCCCCTGCAGCTCCATCCAGCCCTGGAAATGGCATGGTGTAATTCTGGCTTCCGCTCTGTAATATTCTACATTGGTCTTTGGCACCAAATCTGTTCTTTTCTCAGACCTTAATGGTCTGTGTCCTTAGGGCCAGAGTTCTGGCTAGTGTTAAGGTTAGGTCCTGGGAAGTTGCAGTTGCTGAAGTTTCAATTGCTGAAAACACCAGCAATGCAGTGTGTTAAGGTGCTGGTCAGGCTTAGGCTTTGGGTTACAGGGCCAACCAATGGTGCAGGCCAGGCTTAGTCTGGCCTTAGTATTCCATTGTGTAACTCCATCCTTGCCTTGGAAATGTCATGGCAATTACCTGGGTTCGTTGTGGATTAATCCTGTGCCAGTCACAGGCCCTCCATGTGTCCTCAGGCCTAGTATTGAGACCCCTAAGGAAAAAGCCTGGTATAGTTTTAAGGATAGGTCCCTGGAGGTAGCAGGGTCTGAGCTGACACCAGTTCAGTGATCTCCCTGGAGGACTGAGTTGAGGGCACCTGTTAAGGTGCAGGACACCCTTAAGGTTTTTGTGCAGGGGACAGCTGACTGTGTGTTGCAGGCTTAGGTTTTGGCCCCAGATCCCCTTCTGCAGCTCCACTCTTATCCTGGAAATGTTGTGACCCAGTCCTGGGTTCCTTGCTGAAGAATTCTGCACCAGTAATGGGCCCCAGAGTTTTTCTTTTCTCTGCCCTAGGGTGTGGGCCCCCTTCCAGAAAGAACCTGAGCTATGGTTAGGGTTAGTTCCCAGGAGGGGTAAGGGGCAGAATCACCGGCATTGCCGTGATTTCCCTATGTGTTACACAGGACTCCCTTTGACTTCTGTTTCAGAACAATATGGACATTCACAGGCCTAGGGCATGTGAATGGTCCAGAAGAGAATGGTTGTGTATAAGGTGAGTCAGACGTTTTGGAAGGGAGCTGGCCCTTTTTGGGGGCTGAGTGGAAATGATATTAGACATATTCTTTCCATATTTATTCCAATCCAGTTGGAAATGTAGAACACTGTCCCTCCTTGGGGTCATTCCATTTCCATTGTTTTTTCTAACTCAGTCTTTGTCCACACTTAGGAGTCATGGAGGTCTCGCACACTCAGCCAGCATCCAGGAAAAGGCAGAGTTCCAACTTTGGTCCTGTGTTCAGAGAGAGCTACCAGTATCAAATTCCAAAGGAAAGATGGCCTGTTAGTCCTTGAGCACTTGGTGTTTGGCCAGTTATGTTTTGGAAGGCAAAGGAGAACCACTTTGTCTTATTTCTCTGGCTATTTTCAATGCCTTCATTTTGATTAGCACACAGTTCACATATGGGTAGGATTCTCCAGGAACTGGAGAGTGCAAGAAGAACCTTTCCAGAAAAACAATACCAGGTTCTGGTTCTAGATGCCTGAGCAACAGCCAGGAGCACCCAACAATACAGCTCAATCACTGCTGTTTCTATCTATTGATGGGAAAAGAGGAAAGACAGAAAAAGCCAGGGATGTCAAGCTCCTACTACAGGAAGAATGCAGGCCACTTCCTGACAGGGCTCCCAGGTGTAGCTCATAGAGGGCTCCCTTTGCTCACAGGCATTTCTTATTCTTGAGGCAGCCCTACTTTTGGGAGATTCTGCTGGGTACTTCATTCTCAACATTCTCTCATTAACATCTCTAGTGAAGACCTCTGGCATTCCATGGTTTCTCTTTACACACTGCTGTCTGTTTTTTTGGAAACAACCTTCTGCATCGAATCCATTCAGCCAGTGTCTTGGAGTAATAGTCTCTGCTTCCAACTTGGGAATCTGGTGGCATAGGTTATCCATCAGGCCCTTCTCAATTTGGTTTCAGAATTAAGTGGATATACAGAGGCCTAGGGCATTTGAAGGTACCCAATGGATAATGTTTATATGTAGGCTAAGTCAGACTTTTGGGGAGGTATACAGCATCCTGCATGGGGTAAGAAGGAGTGAAGGTAGATATTTCCTTCCTGGATTCAGCTCATCCCAAATAGAAATGCAACACCTTGGTCATCCATACTCATCCCACTACTGTTGTCATTTTCTTATGTTACCACTCACAAGATCACGGGGAAGTCATTTACACAGCCAGGGTCCAAGAATCAGATGCAACTTACCAGTCAGTTCCTGAGCCATTGGGAGCTCTCAGTGTCTGATAGTCCAAAGGAAAGCCCGCCTTGTTGGTACTTAGCCAGCTAGCATAGTCTTAATGAAGGGAAGCCTATTTGCTTCCTCCCATTGCTGTGAAGCCTTCACCTCAAAGATAAGAAGCTTTGTGTATGCACAGTATTCTCCAGGAACTTCTGCATACTACCATCCTCTTGAGTGAAGACCACACGAAGGCTGCATACCAAACACGTGACCATAAGCCAGGAGTACTTACCTGCTACTGCTACATCTCTGCTGTCCCTATCTGTGGATAAGATGGTAAGAAAGACATCCAAATAGAGGGATTTCCCTATTCATTTGAGGTAATAATAGAGGTCTCATGATGACAGTGTTTCAGGTGTAGCCTGGAGAGAGCTCCCTTTACCAAAGCCCATAGATGCTTGCAACTTGCTAAAAGATTGTGCTAGTCACTTCATTCACAACAGTCTCCCATTCCCATCGCTAATGAAGAACTCTAGCCTACCATCATTTTGAACCCATTTGCTCTATTTTCAAAGGAGCTTCTCCCTGGGGTTCATTTCAGATGAGTTCTCAGTAATATGCTCTGCTTTCAACTATAGAGTCTGGTGATGTCCTTGTGACTGTGTAATAGGTTTTGTAACAGGACCACCCCTTAATTTGGTTTCAGAATTATGGACATCCAGAGGCCTGGGTTATTTGGAAGATGCCCAGAGGAGTATGTTTCTATGTATGCTGGGCCAGAGGTTGCTGGAGAGAGCTGGCATCCTTTATGGGCTGAGAGGAAATGAAGACACGACCTTTCCAGATTGATCCCATGTGAAATTTTGAGCTTTGGTCTCCCTCCTAGCCATTTCCTTCCCATGACTGTATTTCTAAATCAATTTTGTTCACACATAGGAGACATAGAACTATTGCTCACTGAGCTGGCAACCTGGATAGGCCACCCACTCCCACTCTGGTACTGAAAGCAGTGAGAGCAATCACTGCTATACCAAAGGAACAATGGCCTTTAGTCCCTGGGCGCATTGTGCTTGGCCTTCTATACCGAAGGTGAAGGGGAGTAAGCTTTCTTCACTCACTGGGTTGATTGAGATGATTTCATCCTGAGAGACAAAGTGCACATGGCAAGCATGAAGAAGGAGAGGGTTGGCGCAGGAAGAGTTCTTTCCAGGAATAGGGAACGAAGTCCTTGTTCCAGTCTCCTGAGCAAGATTCAGAAGAATCCAACAGCTAGAGCTCTGCTGCTTCCGACATGAAGGACATAGTGGGAGCAACAGAAAAAATGAGAAATTTTTGGCTCCTGAAGAAAGAATAGAGGTTTCTTGCTGACAAGGCTCCCAGGTGTAGCCTTGTAGAGGGCTCCCTTTGACTAAGCCCACAGGTATTTCTTATTTCTGATACAACCAGGTTGATATGGCACTCTGGGTCTCCATTAACACAACTTTCCTTGTTTTTTGAGAAAAGCTTCTGCATGGAATCTTTTCAAAGCCAGTGTCTGTGAGTAATATCGTCTTATTTCAAATTGGGAGTCTGGTGATGTCTGTGTGATGGTGATACATGTTTTACATTGAGCCCTTCTGAATTTGTTTACAGAACTGTGTGGCCAACCAAAAACCTAGGGTGTACGAAGGTGCCCAGAGAGAATGCTTGTGGGTATGCTAAGCCAGAGGTTAGGGGAGGATAATGCCTACCCTTTGGGACATGAAAAATGGAAGATAGATATCTCCTTCCTGGATTTGGCCATGCCCATTTGGAATATGGAAACAGTTCACCTCTTATTCCTATCCCATTTCTGCTTTGCTAACTTGGTGTCATTTCACACTCCAAGACCATGGGGATGTCATGTACACAAGGGTCCAAATATTGGTGGTGACATTCCAGTCAGTTCCTAAGCCAACAGAGGACTCTTGAAATCTGATATCCCAGAGGACACCTGACCCTCCTGTCCCTGACCGCCCAGTGCTTAGCAGGCTACAGTAATCTTTGGAATGGTTAGCTACATTAACTCCCACCCATAACTGATGGATATGTCCTCATTCTGAAGAAGAGTCTTTTCAAGTGCAGTATGCTCCAGGACCTGATCAGCACACAAATCAACTTTTGAAGAAATAGTGCACCAAGGCCTGTACCCACCACTCAGTCATCAGATGGAAGCACATATTTTGTACTGCAGAATCACCCTTGCCCATATCTACAGATCTGATGGGCAGAAACATGCTTAAAACTAAAGGTTTCCCTTTCTTTCTGAAGGTAGAATGTGGGATTCTTGCTCACATGGATGCAAGAAACTGTCTGTAGAGGAGTCCATAGCCAAAATCCACAAAACTCTGAAGAAATATGACACTGCATGTATCCATTTTCACATTGCATTGTTAACAATCTAGAATTTTCTTGGGGTGCATATAAATTTAGGCTTTAAGAGGAATATCTTCTGCTTACAAATGTCCAATCTGGTTTAGCCCTTGTGACAGTGAGATAGGTTGAGCCAAAGTGCCCTGGCTTCACTACAGGACATCCACAGCTCTAAGGCATTGGATCAAATCTACCTGAGAACTGTGTGGAAACTGAGAGGTATTAAGGAGGGAAGTGACACATTTTCTGGGCTGAGGGATTATGATTATATGGAACTCTACAAAAACCCACTGGCAACACATTAAACAAGAGAAAAATGAAGCCTTTTCTTCTGTAGCTATTGTCTAAACTAAGAGGAGTTAGCCCATCATAATTCCTGGTGCCCATAGAGTTGGGAATGCAGTTCCATAGTCCTGTCCCCTGGAGGCTGATTTAAGGGTGGTCCTGGGTCCAGTAGAAACCTATGAACTTTAGGAATTCCTTGTCCATCTTTGGGCCTTTGAGCATGCAGCTATGAAAATTGATGACACT